>NC_058406.1:112695129-112769049 GCF_002201575.2 Neomonachus schauinslandi | reverse complement strand
AAGGAAAGGAAAGGAAAGGAAAGGAAAGGAAAGGAAAGGAAAGGAAAGGAAAGGAAGGGAGAGAGGGAGGGAGGGAGGGAGGAAGGAAGGAAGGAAGAAAAGGAAGGGAGGAGATGAGGAAAGAAAAAGACGGAAGGAAGAATAATACACTATGTCATCACCACAGGGTTCTAGAAAGAAGCAGAAATGCATACTATGAGTTACTGAAAAGCAGAGGCAATGTCTTTTTATTTCCAGGGCACTCTGTGTAGCACATAGCTAGGCATTCAGAGCTATTTAAGAGAGCAGAAACTTAGCAAATGAGTTAAAGTTTACAATCCAGTTGAGAATAATCAAAAAAGTGATATTGTAATAATAACTATACGGTGTGGTCCTCTTATAAGTTCTATGCAAATATTAGTCCCACTTACAGTTGTGCAACTGAAAGCACAATCCCCAGGGGAGCTATTTGTCCCAAGACATAAGCTGGGTGAGTGGCAGAGCTAGGGTCTGAGGACAGGCTGTCTACCTCCACCATCTGCTCTCATGACCTCGTGTGATCTAGTCACCCATGGGGTGGGAATCCCCCTGGGAGACAAGGAGGCTCACAGAGTGGGGGTGAAGAATAGTCCAGAGAGCAAGGGGTGCATGGCACAGTCATGAGGAGGGTGTGGGACAGGTGGGGGGGGAAGAGTTCTCAGAGCATGCTCCAGCTTTCTAGGGAGGCCCTGTCCTTTGGAGCCTTTCCTGACGTTCTGCTGCTCTGTGTGCCCAAAATACAGTGCGCATCCAAAGAATGTCTCCTGTTCTGATAAGTAGGGTGACTCTGGGGACCACCATGGAAAGCAGGGAGATGAGGTAAAAGAATGTGGGGCCCATGTTCCTGAGGGGCAAGGATTAGGGAGATGGAGGAGGAGGAGCAATTATTAGGAAACTTAGGTAAATTATTCAGATGGTACACAGGATGGATTGGAAAGAGAAGAATGTTAAGACAAACCATGAAACTAAGGAAATCTGTGTCAAGTAGAGTAATGGGGTGATAATAAAATAGTAATTAATAAGATTAATAAACTATTAGACATTGACAGATGAATGGATAAAAAATATGACATATACATACAATAGAAAATTATTCAGCCTTAAAAAGGAAGGGAATTCAGACACAGGCTACAACACGGATGAACCCGGAAGGCATGATGCTGAGTGAAATACACCAGGCAGACCCACAAAAGGACAAATACTGTACAATCTGGTTTATGTGAGGTGCCTGGAGTAGTTCAATTCACAAAACAGAAAGTGGACTAGAGGTTACCAGGGACTAGAGGGAGTGGGGAGGAAGGGGAAGTTACTGGGTTTTTTAATAAATAAACTATTAGACACAGGACAGAAAAAAGTGAGAGATAGAAGATGGTTCTGCGTTTTGGACTTGAATAAACACAGGAGGGCAGAAAAGACAGGTCCGGAGGGTAGCTGAGATGCACAGTTTGTCGAGACACATGGATTTGAAGGTGCCCGTGAATATTCCAGTTGAATCTCTGGCAGGGACTTCGTCTCCATTCTCCTAGAAATAACAGGCTATTACGATGTTGTCCGGGTTGTAGCCTTAGGGATGTATCTTTAAGGCTGCTTTGAAGGAATTCATACACAGAAGAATTTACTGGTGCTTCCTAAGTGCTGGACACTTCCCTGGCTCTTTCCCTCTGTGGGGACTCTCCTTCCTGGGGCTGAGTTCTCTCATCCTGCAGCACACGGCCTGGGTGTCAGACTGCGCACATGCACCAGAGCACGGCTCACCCTGCCCTTCGCCGAGGCACCACGCGAGCCGGCCGGACCATGCCCTTGGCACCGCCCTCAGCAACCATGATAAAATGGGTGGCTGCCTCATTACTTCTTCGGGCTCACGGAGAGATTTCCAGATGCCTTATCTAGGCCCTGACTCACCCCCACATTTGCCAGCAGATCCTGAAGGCCCACAATGTGAGGAAATAAGCAATACACAATTGGGGAGGTCTTTTGTATGGCAAGCGAGCTTCACTTTTCCTGGCTCTAAATAGCACCTATGTTATGGCAACATGACGTGCAGGGTCACTGCTATTTTCAGTTCTTCAATGCTAACCTTCTACAGTTTTATGTTAAACTGAATGTCAAGGGAGGTTTCCTTTAATGAACATTATGGCTTCATCTACGAAGTGATTGAAAACACCCGTTCCCCTCAATAACTCTGAAAAACTACCTTCCACCTTTGCCCATTGATGCCTTGCCATACAAAAACTTTTATCTTAAATTTAAATAGTTGCAAAGAATGTGACTTCCAGTGTATTGGAAATATCTAAATTTGTAATTAAAATGTCTCACAGTCAAATGTGTCCAATGCCATCGTCATTTGTTAACTACCATCATCTGTTTAAAATACTAGAGCAAGATTTTCAGAAAGTCAGAGATATGCTATCAATCCATTTTCTCCTCAAAAGCTGTATTTCTGCTCCACATTCCTTTCAGAATTTTGTCCTAACGCAACATATTTATATGCTTGAGAATTTATTTTACTGATCACCCACCACATGTCCCTAAAAAAACTATACACAAAATGAAGACCTAATATATTTAATATTTCTTGTGACCTGATGACTCTAAATGCCAAAAAAATTTATCCAGGGAGCGCCTGGATGGCTCAGGCAGTTAAGTGTCTGCCTGTGGCTCAGGTCATGATCTTGGGGTCCTGGGATCAAGCCCCACGTGGGGCTCCTTGCTCAGCGGGGAACCTGCTTCTTCCTCTCCCTCTCCCCTTCCACTGCTTGTGCTCACTCGCATTCTCTCTCTCAAATAAATAAAATCTTAAAAAAAAATAAATGCCAAAATATTTATCCTGGATGGAATAATCAATACAATTTTTGCTAAGATATAATTGAGCAAAACAATACATTTCCCAATTTTGATAAATAATTATTAAATATGAAGGTACAATTTTGTTGGATGTATCTCTTCATGAAATGCAAAGGTAAAGATGTTAGCTTGGTTAAACAAGACAATATTTCTTTCTTTTTTTTTTTATGCCTAGGAGCTTACTGTACCTCAAGATAATGTATCACAGTGGAATGGTCTTCCATTGTCAACGGGGTGGGGATTCATATGAAAGCAGAGGTTGGAAAAGACACCAAGCACCTTTAGGTCAGAGCAAATATTCAAGTTGAGGGTAGAAAATTGACTCTTTGGGACCATCCACGCCAAGCACCTCCTGGACACTCTTCATATATCTGAAGGGAAACATGGACCCTAGTGAAAAGACTGCTCTTCTAGAAAATCAGGTCAGAGCACTGGAAAGAAATGCAGAATTACATCGTGCATTCTCTCTACTTCCTGCTGTAGACTAAGACCATCTCAAACAGATGACAATTCATTGCACTTCTGAGGATGGTTAGCATATGAGATTCTGTAAATGCCCCAAATGATGTCATTCTTTTATTCAACTAATAGTTGCTGAGGAGGCACGTGGGTGGCTCAGTCGTTAAGCATCTGCCTTTGGCTCGGGTCATGATCCCAGGGTCCTGGGATCAAGTCCCATATCGGGCTCCCTGCTTATCGGGGAGTCTGCTTTTCCCTCTCCCTCTTCACTCCCCCTGCTCGTGCTCTCTCTCGCTCACTTTCTCTCTCTCTCCCTGTGTCTCAAATAACTAAATAAAATCTTTTTAAAAAAATAGTTGTTGAGGACCTATTGTGTCAGGCGCTGTACTACTAGGCACTTTGGGGACTGAGTCGGTAGAACCTGGAATGGTGAGCTAGGGCGCAATGAAGGATGTGGAGGGACGCATGGGGTCTGAGATGATCCTAATAGCTCAGCTCAGGGCCCTAAAGTGAAGCCAGACAATAAGCCAGGCCAACCTCCCTAGAGAGGTGGTGGCAGTTTGGTCTCTGATCTGTGGGACTGTGATTGTTGGGGGCATCTCAGGGAGAGGTAACTGAATATATGGGTTTGATGATTCATTGGAAGATGCAACCAATCACAGTTCTTTTTTTTTTTTTAATTGAAATTCAAAGAACACTCATTGAGCATGTATTTTATACCATGCACTGTGCAAGTTTCAAGGGCTTCAAAGATGAAGGGACATAATCCTTCTCAAAAGCTCACAGACTAGTGGGCAAGGCAAATATATAAGACAGGGGGAAAGAAATAAATCCCCAAAGAACAGGTTTGGGTTTGGCTCTTAATGCTGGCCCTGGCTTGGATCAACCGACTTACTAGAATCATAGAGTGGATAAAGCAGTACAGTATATCTAATTTGATCCTCTAATTTTACAGATAAATTTTGAGGTGTTTTCTCCCAGTGCTGATCTGCAGGCACTGCTGATACCCCAAGGACTTCTCTTTACATGTACTCACATTTCTCAGCCCAGAACTCCACTAGAACCATGGAGAAACACTGAAGGTCCTTCTAGAGGCATGCTGCCCAAATATGGAAGTTCACCTCTCACCCCGTACATAGAGAGGTTTGTGGAGACCCTCCTGCTTACCATCCACCAATGCAGGTAGAACCTAGGATATTTCCTGGAAAAGTATTTTAAAGTCACTTCAAATATTCCCTGAACCTGGCAATGGGGTCTCTAATAAGAGAATATTCTTCATTTAAGTGTCTGCTATACTCTTTCCAACAAGAGACGTGGAAATTTCATCTCGAACACATCTATCTTTAAAGGGAGGTGATGAACAAATGTCCTAATCAAAGACAAAGCTCAAATGGTCAAAAATGCTCTAGCTGCTCATTTTCACCTGGCCTGCTTTCCCAGGGCTCTCCAGCACCACACTGCCCACCACCACTAGGAGGTGGGTTATTGTACTCTCCAGTTCATGCTTTTCCTCCCTTACACACAAGGGCTCCGTGGGACCCTGCAACTACTTCTCCATCAGATACTCTTCCCTGATTCCCTGCAAGGACCTTGCTGGCACCCCACACCAAATGTGGATGGGTTGCAAGGACATGGACACGGGGTTCCCTCTAGAATGGTTTTGTTATACACGGAAGATCCGTCAGAGATTCAGCTCAAATAGAATACTTCCTTCTATTCTCCACAGGGTTGTCCTGTTCTGGAAACCTAAGACTGGCCACAGAGCCTGTGGACCCCTCTGACAAATGGGTCCCCTCGTAACACATTGTTTTGGATTCCTGAGGGGACTATTTTATGCCTTTTCAATTTTTTGCATTTGTTTAAAAACAAATCTAATTAAAAAAAAAAAAAAGTAAACCTGAGTACACCTGAGTGAGTGCTTCTTTCATCTATACTGAAATAAAATAGCTTTGTTTTGCTTTTTTTCTGAACTTTATATTCTCTTCCTAAGGACCCGATTGCAGATCAAGAGTCCTACATTGGCTGACTGATCTCCTCCAGTAGATGCAGTCATCAAAAAGAGGCTTTAGAAAGCCAGATGCTCCCAGGAACACCTGGAACATTGGGGTCAGCTTTCACAACAGCTGAAGAGAAAGGTAATCTCCCAATTTCAACTCATGCAACCAATGGAACTAAAATGGTATCAGTACTATTTCAGCCTCAAGGACTGACCTGAGTTCAAGTCAAATGACCAGGAAATTCCTTACATTATTGTATTATGCAAACTAGAAGTATAATGGTCTTTCTCTTAGAGATTCTAGAAGCAAACTTTAGCCAAGAAGTATGCCTCATTTCTCTAACCAGCAAGGTAGCTCTGAGATTTAGCCCAACTCATTCTAATATTTTCAGTGTTTCCCAGAGGTGAATTTAGCTGAAGTTAGTGAAGTCAAGTTTTAGGATCTCCACAAAAGTGGCCCCTTCCAAGACTTTGGGAAGGGTCTTACTGTGTTCAGTTGGCCCTTTTTTTTTTTTTTTTTTAATTTTGAACTGTCTCCCCTCCATCACATTTCATCAGATTTTGTTGGAGTGGCCTTACACATTGTACATCTGGCTATGGGGCAGCTTATATTACATACAATAATATATAACTTAATAGACATAATTAATAAACTATGTGGGGTTTTTTTGGATTTGGTGATCTTTTTCTGATGCATTGCTAACCTTTTTTAAATTTGTAATTTGTGGTGCTTCTTTTCTCATTCAAAATAAACATTTTTTAAAGATTTTATTTATTTATTTGAGAGAGAAAGAGCAGGATCAGGGTAGAGGCAGAGGGAGAAGCAGACTCTCCGCTGAGCAGGGAGCCCGACGCGGTGCTTGATCCTGGGACCCCAGGATCATGACCCGAGCCAAAGGCAGATGCCCAACTAACTGAGCCACCCAGATGCCCCCAAAATAAACATTTATACATAACACCCCACAGAGTACTAAAATACTAAAAGTACAGATTTAATAATATTGATTGAAATACTCAGTAGTACTTTATTGTAATTATTGTTTGTTTTTAAAACTCTCTGAGAGATTAAATACAGAAATATTTCACTTTTTCCATATTTTGGCTATCCCATTGTTATGTTAATAGGTTTGATTTTTTAGTTTACAGTTAGATAGCATTTGTCTCCTCTTGTCTTTAATAAGCCATCTTTCTAATTAAAATATTTAAGTATTGGGGCTCCTGGGTGGCTCAGTCGTTAAGCGTCTGCCTTCAGCTCAGGTCATGATCCCAGGGTCCTGGGATCGAGGCCCACATCGGGCTCCCAGCTCTGTAGGAAGCCTGCTTCTCCCTCTCCCACTCCCCCTGCTTGTGTTCCCTCTCTTGCTGTGTCTCTCTCTGTCAAATAAATAAAATTTAAAAACCCCAAATATTTAAGTATTTCCTTTAATATTTTTATTAATGGCTATTTGCTTATCTAATCTAGACATAATATCTAAAATGCCTAACCAAAAATTATATTCATCAAAACAAAAATATTTCTGTTCATTATTAATATCACAGCTCATAATACACTTTTATGATTTCTATAATTTAAGTTTAAGCCACTTGCTTCATAAATACAAGTTTTACTGATGGAAAAAGGTATTTTCCCTTTTTTTTTTTAAAGATTTTATTCATTTGACAGAGAGAGACACAGCAAGAAAGGGAACACAAGCAGGGGGAGTGGGAGAGGGAGAAGCAGGCTCCCCACTGAACAGGGAGCCCCACAGACATGGGCGGGGCTCGATCCCAGGACCTTGGGATCATGACCTGAACCGGAGGCAGATACTTAACGACTGAGCCACCGAGGCGCCCCAGTTTTCCCTTTAAACACACAAATTAAGATGTCAGCCCTGGAGGAATACTGTGTACTCAAACTATCTCAGAAAGATAACAAACTAATTTTCTCTAAAGATCATCTATTAGTCAGGACTTTTCAGATGGCAAGTGAGAAAAATCCAACTGGAAGTGATTTAAGGAAAAACGAAGCTTTGTGGTCATGGGTGGGAAGTGGCAGGAGGGGGACCTGGCAGGGGACCCAGGCCTGGACTCCACATCACATCCCTGCTTGCTGCCCTCTGCAATGGCTCTGTTCTCAAAAAGGCACTCCCCCCATGGTGCCAGGACCCCTTGAAACAATTCCAAGATTATGACCCACAACTCCAAACCCAGCTGAAAAAGTGAGTGTGCCTTTCTCTCAATAGCCCCAACAGAAGTTGAGTCTCCTTAGCTTTGATGAACCTACCCCCATACCCAGTACTGGGGCCAGAAAGAGGCACTATGCCAACGGGCCAGCACTGAGATAGGATCCTGCTTTACTAAAGACAGGGAAATAAACCATGAGCAAAAAAACAATTGTTCAGTATGATTATGAGGTGTGAAAGAGTCCCTCTGGTGTAAAACTTAGAAAGTGGTTCTGAAGGTCTCATCTCTGAGACATTGTGTGTGTATGGGGGGAGGGATGCGGGCTGTGTATGTGTATGTGCAGGGAGGGTGTGTGTGTGGCCTGAGTGTGTGGTGTGTGTATGTGGTATGTGTGAGTGTGGTGCCTACATGGAAAACAAAATGTCCACAGTAAAACATCCATGGTGCTCAATGGAATAGAGAGTCCTTCCAGGGCTGTCTGTAATTCATTACTGACAAATAACATCAAGCGAGGTCATGGTTAAATGTTGAAGCATTACAAATTAGGTTAGAAAAAGCCACCTGCCAAAGCAAACAGTATGGGTGGGAGTAGAGGGGGAGAAATATAGATGGCAGGGTCCAAAGTGGGCATGCTGACATTTCATGCGGTTCACTAACTCTACTTTTGTGGCCTTCATAAATTTCACTCAAAATTACTGTCAATGAAACTAATGAAATCACAGGTTGTTCAACAAAAGAAGTATCAATCTGTAATTTTCCATTGGGTCAGTGAGACCTCAACTTCTGGGAGGCATGCTTCATGTTATCAAGGCTGGGCGTTGACTTTGCTTCAAGTACCTTTCAGGAATTTCATAAAAATTCTATGTCTTGATCTTTTTCAACAAGTTCAGGTAACTTTTGGATCTGGGAATTCTGCTTTAAAGACCAAATAACAAGCACAAACACAAACAAACAAACAAAATAAAAAAACAAAAAATGACTTTTGTGTCTAGTAAATCAGTTTCAATCTCTACTTTTCCAGAGTAAGATCTTCCTCCAGCTTTTTCAATTTCCTACTTTCATTGTTCTAAGTAGAAAGAGAAAATGGAGAAAACAATGTCTCTTTGAAACATATCACTTCCAAAATTCAAGAAGAAAAATAGACATTGTAGGGATGTTATTATATGTTTCTTTCCTGAATGCCAATGCCTATGTGAAGAAGTTTTAAGAAAATTTCTATTGGTATACCATAACCATTTTCCACAATATTACCTAAGTTAGAAAAGAAAGTTTTGTTTTACTTATGTAAAAATATTCATATGTATTATATAAAATATAATAATGATCAAGTCCTACATTAAAGAAAAACATCACGTGCTTGTTCCAGACCAAAGGACAATAGCAAAAATGAGACTGAATTTACACTGGAAATTGAAATTTTTATTTCTTTTGCCAGGTTTCCAATTTACTGCTTTTTAAAAAGACTCATTTATTTATTTGAGAGAGAGCACGCACACACACACAAGCAGGAGGAGGGGCTGAGGGAGAGAGGGAGGAAGAGAATCTCAAGTAGACTCTCTGCCAAGCACAGAGCCCAACGCAGGGCTCGATCCCATGACCCTGAGATCATGACCTGAGCCGAAATTAAGAGTCAGATGCTTGACCAACTGAGGCACCCAGGCGCCCTTCCAAGTTACTGCTTAGAGGTATAATTCAGGTTATTATTACCTCTAATTCTCCAGGTGGAGATGTCTGTTCTCTATTAATTATTTTAAGGAATAGAAAACTAACAATGATCCTAAGAAAGGGAAAATTAATGTTCTCTTCTCACTATTAAAAATTTTTTAGTTTTATTTCCACTGGACTTTATTTTAAGGTGTCTTTCCCTGGATCAATTCCCTTGTGTCTTGCCTCCGTGAATACTTCTTCCCATCCAAATCCAGGTTCTTTTCCAGGATCATCATAAATTTTTGTCTTGGCTTCCAAATCATTTTTGTTGAGCAATATCCCATCTATCTGGCTTCCCTAGAGTGTGTCATCTTTTCTGTCTTTAGACCTTCTTGACTTCTTCCACCAGTGAAGGAATATATGATGATACAGGCCTACCTCAAGAAACGGGATGAAATATTTTGTCTCAAAGTGAAGTGCGCCCAGGGGCGCCTGGGTGGCCCAGTCGTTAAGCATCTATCTTTGGCTCAGGTCGTGATCCCCGGGTCCTGGGATGGAGCCCCATGTCGGGCTCCCTGCTCAGGCGGGAAGCCTGCTTCTCCCTCTCCCACTCCCACTGCTTGTGTTCCTGCTCTCACTATCTCTCTCTCTGTCAAATAAATAAATAAAATCTTTTTTATTTTTTTAAGATTTATTTATTTATTTGAGAGAGAGAGAATGAGAGAGAGAGAGAGTACATGAGAGGGGGGAGGGTTAGAGGGAGAAGCAGGCTCCTCGCTGAGCAGGGAGCCCGATGAGGGACTCGATCCAGGGACTCCAGGATCATGACCTGAGCCGAAGGCAGTCGCTCAACCAACTGAGCCACCCAGGCGCCCCAATAAATAAAATCTTAAAAAAAAAAAAAGTGAAATGCCCATGTTTAGCTTCAGCATCACCAATGGTTAAGCCCCTCTCCTACTACCACTCTTCCTAAAATGATATTAAAGTCCCACAGATTGGAGCACAAAACCATAGTCCAACTTGGCTGCCAGTAAGAACCTAACAAAATTCCAGAGGCAATAACAGAATTTCCCTCTCCAGAGAGTGAAAGACACAGGCCAGCATGGAGTATTTCCTGATAAGGACTTTCCTGAAGATATAGTCCTGGGGCTGGCTATACCTGACACTAATTTTTTGGTGATATCTGATTTTTTGAAAATCTGGGGGAAAAGAGGGGGGGAAGAGTAAGTGGAGAAAAAGCTAAGGGCTACCTTTTGCCAAAAACTCTAAGAATATTTAGCATCTCTCTAAAGGTCCTTTGACATTGCCAAGCATTAATGAGAATAGCATGAAACTCAGCAGTACAAGTCCTTACTGATGTCCTACTGTCATTGTGAAAAGCAGTATTGAAAACTGAGCATGGGTTAGTACTTTTTGACCAGTTTTGTGGCCACATTCAGCAGCCACAAAGTACTATTAGTTTTGTTCATCCACTTCCTGGAGTACTTGAAGAGCAGCGATACTTGAAAGAGGAATGAATGTTTCCAAGGCTATTCTAAAGGTGGTTAAATTGAGGTCCAGGAAACTAAAGGACCCCAAGGACCCAGCCAGCCTGTGCTGTTACTTAGCATAGAATTTAGGTTTCCTGAGCTCCAGGTCTTCCTCCGCTAAACCCCACCTTCTCGCTGGGTACTCCACTTGTCATCCAACTTGCTTCTGCCCCATCTTCCCACCATTCAAAACAAGGCAAATAGTTTCTTTCAAGGTAGCTTGTTTCCAGGACCTACTCTGATCTTATATCAAATTCTCATCTTCCAGATCAGATCAAAACTAGATCTTTGAAATACCTGTGTGTATGGGTATAGTTGTAGAATGAAGGAACATTTCGAAAATGGAAATAAAATATGTACTACTTGAAGGTGGCATTCTTCAATAATCAACATTTTCTTAAGAAGAAAAACTCTTTCAAAAATAGTAACAGGGGTGCCTGGGTGGCTCAGTTGGTTAAGCCTCTGACTCTTGATTTCAGCTCAGGTCTTGATCTCAGGGTTGTGAATTCAAGCCCCATGTTGGGCTCCATGCAGTGTAGAGCCTATTAAAAAAAAAAAAAAGGTAACAAAAGTTGCATTTGTTAGCTTTTACATAAGCAGCACTATGTTAGTACTCCACAATGATTACCTCGAGTAGGCCCCATAACAACCCCATGAACTAAGTATTGTGATCCTCGGTTTGTACTTAAGTAGGCTGACAACCAGATAAGTCACATCACTTGCCTAAATTTACACAGCTGCCAGATGCAAAGCTAGAATTCAAGAATTCAAGGTGAGTGTGATTCAATTAAAAGCTCAGTTTAGAACCACCATAACCTCCTGATTACCATTATTTCTTTAACAATTATCACACATTTAGAAGTCAAAAGATTTGCCAAAAGGGTTGATGAGGATGTGGAGAATTTGGACCCTTTGTGCTCTGCTGGTGGGAATATAAACTGGTGCAGTTGCTTTGGAAAACAATTAGGTGATTTCTGAAAAAGTTCAACAGAATTATCACATTAGCCAGCAAATCCACTCTTAGGTATATTCCCTAAAGAACTGAAAGCAGGGTCTTGAAGAGACACTTGTACATCAGTGTTCATAGCAGCATTATTCACAATAACCCAAAGATAGAAGCAACTCAAGTATCCATTGATGGATCAGTGGATAAGCAGACTGTGGTATGTACATGCAACGGAATGTTATTCGGCCTTAGGTAGGCATGAAGTTCTGACACAGACTACTACATGGATGGACCGTGAAGATGTCATGCTAAGTGAAATAAGGTGGTCAAAAAAGGACAAACACGGTACGATTCCACTTAGATAAGGTACCTAGAGCAGAGAGACAGAAAGTGAAACAGTGGTTGCCAGGCTCAGGGGAGGAGTGGGAGTTTGTTTTTAAGGGGTAGAAGAGGTTCAGCTTGGGCAGATGAAGCAGGTCTGGTGATGGACGGTGGTGATGGGTGCACAGCAATATGAATGTGCTTGCCACTAACCTGTACACCTCACCATGGTTGAAATGCTACATTTTATTTTGCCACAGTTGGAAAAAAAAAAACAACAAATTTGCCAAAATCATAGCAACTTGTCATAGAGCGTTCTGTCTCTTCTCACTCAAGTCCTGCTTTTGTATTTTCAGGGCTGTTTTAGTATGAAGAGTTGATAATCACAGACTTTATCTGCTAATTACACCGACCCTCACTTTCATTGTGATCTGGTTCAGGAAACCATGTACCAATTTAGTTAGTAGGTCTCCCCTGAAGAGCTTCTTCATAGAGTAATATAATGCCTCCACACTTGGGCAGTTTAATAGCATATAAGTTGATAAATGCCCACACTCTAAGGCAGACAACAAGTAACAAAAGCCAACATTAGGGCGTGCTGGCCATTCGGCAGAAACCGTACTAAGCCCTTTACGTACATTAGTGCCTTTAATCCTCAACATACTTTTAGGAGCTAGGTTGTACTATTATCTCCATTTCATACTCAGGGCACACCTAAGAAAGTTTAAGTAAGGGGCTTAAGATCGCAGAGCAAGGAATCATTGGAGCCAAATGAGAATGGAGAGCAAAGGTAAGACATGTTCAGGTGGTGGGAAAAGTCTTCCTCAATGAGATGAATTTTGAGGGATGAGTATAAACTCCAAGAAGGAATGACAGGAAACAAGAAAACGTGTATGTTTAACACACTTAAATAAAACCTCACCTAATTGTGAGCTGTGGGAAAACCATTTTGTATGATACTGCTGCCAGGAAACTATGAACAGGAACAGAGATAAAACTTCAACTTCAGAAATAATGAAGTTGAGGAGCGCCTGGGTGGCTCGGTCGGTTAAGGGTCTGCCTTCAGCTCAGGTCATGATCCCAGGGTTCTGGGATCGAGTCCCGCATCGGGCTCCCTGCTCCGCGGGGAGTCTGCTTCTCCCTCTGCCTCTGCTGCTCCCCCCGCTTTTACGCTCTCTCTGTGTCAAATAAATAAATAAAATCTTTAAAAAAAAAAAGAAATAATGAAGTGGAGTACTCATTCTAATTCTAAAAATCTAAAGCCTCTGACTCATGAACTGAGATCAGTTGCATTTTTTTCATATTTTTAAAATAATGAAATAAACACAGAGAAATATAGACAGAATAACATAAGAAACACTCTTGCATCCATTACCGAGATTGGGCAATTCTCTCATTTGTTTTATCAATAAATGTATGTCTCTATCTATAGATACTTCATATATAGCATGTAGTCAGTCCCCTCCAACAAAATATGGGGCTCCAGTTCAATTGCATCAGACCATGTAAATGACAAACAAAAGAGGTGAATTTAAAGTCCCAAAAATAAAATCGAGAATTTGAAGAAAAGATCCTACCACTCAGAAGAGTATGGAGGGAGAAGATGGAAAAGTGATCAAGTGTTCCATGAATTTTGGGAAAAGCTGATCATCAAAGGAGGCAAGGTTAATTTACGAAGGTATACCTAACATTAGATGTCTAATATTCCAGAAAACAGAATTTAATGTACACAAAATTCCTCTCCGATGTCACTTTGTTAGAGATACTGACTCATGTCACACTAGAACTCTGTAAGTAGCCCATAAAGAAGGAAATAAGTGCAGTGTCTGCCAAATGAGATTTTCTTGCTACCAAGCTACTAGTTAATGAGAATGGTTGTAGAATATTTGCTGATTAGTGACACTTGAGGCTCTAATAACTTGTAACTGTTTATGATTCACTGAATTTTTAAAAATTTTTATTCTTAAGCTTTTATTTAAATTCCAGTTAGTTAACATACAGTGTTATATTAGTTTCAGGTGTACAGTATAGTGATCCAGCACTTCCATACATCACCCGGTGCTCATCACAAGTGCCCTCCTTAATCCCCATCACCTATTTCACCCATCCCCCTACCCACCTCCCCTCTGGTAACCATCAGTTTTTTCTAGAGTTAAGAGTCTGTTTCTTGATTTGTCTCTCTCTCTCTCTCCTTCTTATTCTTTGCTTGTATGGTTTGTTTCTTAAATTCCTCACTGGAGTAAAATCATATGATATTTGTCTTTCTCTGACTTCTTTTGCTTAGCATTCTACTCTCTAGCTCCATCCATATCATTGCAAAGGGCAAGATTTCACTCTTATTTATTTCAAGTACAATCTACCCCCCCCAATGTGGGGCTTGAACTCATTACCCCAAGATCAAGAGTCACATGCTCCACCGACTGAGCCAGCCAGGTGCCCCTACATACCACATCTTCTTTATCCATTCACCAATCAATGGACACTAGGGCTGCTTCCAATTCTTCACTATTGTAAACAACGCTGCTATAAACATAGAGGTGCATGTATGCCTTTGAATTACTGTTTTTGTATTCTTTGGTTAAATACCCAGTGGTGCAATTGCTAGATCTTAGGATAATTCTGTTTTTAACTTTTTGAGGAAACGCCATACTATTTTCCACAGAGACTGCACCAGTTTGCATTCCTACCAACAGTGCAAACGAAGGTTCCCCATTCTCCACATCCTTGGCAACATCTGTTGTTTCTTATGTTGTTGATTTCAGCCATTCTGACAGGTGTGAGGTGATGTCTCACTGTAGTTTTGATTTCATTTCCCTGATAGTAAGTGATGATGAACATCTTTTCATGTGTCTGTAGGCCATCTATACGTCTTCTCTGGAGAAATGTCTGTTCAGGTCTTCTGCCCATCTTTTAATTGGATTATTTGTTTTTTGGGTATTGAATTGTATCAGTTCTTTATATATTTTGGATACTAACCCTTTATCCTATCTGTCATTTGCAAATATCTTCTCCCATTTCGTAGGTTGCCTTTTGGTTTTGTTGATTGTTTCCTTCACTGTGCAGAAGCTTTTTATTTTGATATAGTCCCAACAGTTTATTTTTGCTTTTGTTTCCTTTGCCTCAGGAGACCTATCTAGAAAGATGTTGCTACAGCTGATATCAAAGAAGTTACTGCCTGTGTTCTCTTTTAGGTCCCATTTCATTCTGTTGCATGTTGCTGTCCAGTTTTCCCAACATCATTTGCTGAAGAGATTATTGTTTCCATTTTCTTTCCTGCTTTGTCAACGATTAATTGACCATATAGTTGTGGGTTCATTTCTGGGTTTTCTATTTTTATTTTTTTAGATTTTATTTATTTATTTATTTATTTATTTATTTATTTATTTGACAGAGAGAGGGGGAGGGAGAGAGCACGAACCGGGGGGAGGGGCAGAGGGAGAGGGAGAAGCAGACTCCCCGCTGAGTAGGGAGCCCAGACGCTGGGCTCCAACCAGGAACCCTGTGATCATGACCTGAGCCGAAGGAAGACCCTCAACCAACTGAGCCATCCAGGTGCCTCCTGAGTTTTCTATTCTGCTCTCTTGACCTATGTGTCTATTTTTGTGCCAGTACTATACTGTTTTGATGATTACATCTTTGTAATATAACTTGAAGTCTGAAATTATGAGGTCTCCAGCTTTGCTTTGCTTTTTCAAGATTTCTCTGGCTATTTGGAGTCTTTTGTGGTTCCATACAAATTTTAGGATTGTTTTTGTTCTAGTTCTGTGAAAAATGCTGTTGGTATTTTGATAGGGGTTACATTAAATGTGTAGATTGCTTTGGGTGGCATAAGCATTATAACAATATTTGTCCTTCTAATCCATGAGCATGGATTGTCTTTCCATTTCCTTGTGTCATCTTGAATTTCTTTCATCAGCGTTTTATAGTTTTCAGAGTACACCTCTGTAGTTAGGTTTATTCTCAGGTATCTCATTATTTTGGGTACAATTGCAAATGGGATTGTCTGCTTAATTTCTCTTTCTGCTGCTTCATTATTGGTGTGTTGAAATGCAACAGATTTCTGTAGATTGATTTTTTATCCTGTGACTTTACTGAATTTGCTTATCAGTTCTAGCAGTTTTTCATGATTCACTGAAATTGAAATTTGAGTTTCCTGTGAGAGTATTTGTTAGAAAAAGTTTTTGAAGTTACCAAAGGAAAGGTGTAGCCTGCTTAAAAGTGGAATTAATAAGCAAGGAGAGCTCCTAAAAAAAATCATCATACACAAATATTGCTGTTAAGCCATCAATGTGATAATCACTAGTGGTTCTCTGTCTTCTTATTATTGGGTAATAATAATAAATATATTCCTATAAATCTGTATCTATCTCTATATCTACATCTTTGCATTTATTAAGCAAAATAATCAAATATATTTCTACTTGCCCTTTTCTATTAGCAGAGATAGTCCATGAACAGAAAAGGAATAAAATTAGGTTTCTTTAAAATATTCTACATGTCAAATTTTTTACTTTCCCTACAACTAAAGAAAATTTTAATATAGTCAATAAAATCTGTACATATTTTCACTATATTATTACAAATATATTTTGTCCACATACACATTTCTCTAGTAACTTCTTTTTAAGATTTTATTTTTAAGTAATCTCTACACACAATGTGGGGCTCAAACTCACAACCCCGAGATCAAGAGTCACATGCTCCATGAGCCAGCCAGGTGCCCCAAACATTTCTCTAATAATTTTTTAAAATATCTATGTATCTATCCATATCTATAACTATACAGTGTTTATTTTGCTAAATCTCTTCATAAAGGTCCATGCGGGGAATTCAATCAGATCAATCCCTTGTGGATGGTCAATAAAGAAGATATCATAATAATGATATTTATGAACTGACTGCCTCAATCACTAGTTGATTGAAATTGTTTTAGTTTGCTTCTTAGACAGACAGAATCTTAGCTTTTAAAAAAGGAGAGAGTAAGTGGAATAATGAAAATGTTCTAGAACAGGATGGTGATGACTGTTGCACAACCTCGTGAGTTTACTAAGTGCCACTTTGAAATAGTCGAAATGATGAATTTTTATATTGTGCATTTTACCACAATAAAAAAGGGGGTATCTTATTTTACAGAGGACACTTCTGTTCAGCCTGATAGTTCCTATTCCTTTTCTTTTTTTTTCTGGTAGAGGGATCTGGTCTGAGGTGAATAACACCTAATTTAAAGCCTAATTATAGAGCATAGTTTAGAATATCATTCAAGAGGAACGGGAAACATGGTAATGTACCGGAAGACTGGAAGCAATTTGCCATCTCTCTGTTTGTGGAAATTTGGCAAACAAATATTCACTTTTTTAATACCATCGAGCTCCCACCAGGCCAGCAAGTCAAAAAAGGAGACAAGATACTCTCTGGCTTACACTCCAGACATACATCTCCCCAGGCAAGCTGGCCCTCCCTCCGGGCAGCGGTGGGCTTTCTAGACGACACATAAACAAGTATCTTTGACAGAAAGACCAAGTGGCTCCAGGTCCTGACGATAGCGCACAGTAACAAAGCAGGGAAGTCAAGACCCCGGTCTATTTACAAAGCCTACGTGCTAGAAAGGACAGAGATAAAGCCGTTCCCAGGAGGAGCGACATCAGTGCAGGCACCGATGCCCTCCTTTCTCCTGCTTCTGAGAGGCTAGCCAGCCACGCAGACTCAGTGCTGAGAAGCCAACAGAAAAGGGGCAGAGCACTGCGTAGCCTTGACCGCAGGGCAGGAGAGCTCCCGGCCCATCCAGCCCCAAGCATTCCTTATGTATGCACCTGTTAAAATACAGTAACCTTAGACTCATCAAGCAGGCAAAGAAGAGGATGCTGCTGTGTCCAGGTTGACCCTGGAGAACCGTCTGGTAGCCTGATGCTCCTTCCACCTTAAAAGAGCTCCATTCTCAAAACGGCATTTCTGCACAGTTTTATGAGAAAGGACTTGGGAAACCAGCCTGGGGAAGACCGGAGGCCCCATAGTTTATCCTCCTCATCCTGCACCCAATTCCCCAAGGCTGTGCTTCCTGTATACACATGTCTGATGAATAACCCCAGTTCTCCCCAGTCCAGAGTCTCGTCTGGGAGACAGACCCTCCCCCTTCTCATGTGCGCTCTCTCTCTCTCTCTCATTCTCTCTCTCTCTCAAATAAATAAATAAAATCTTAAAAAAAATAGTTCTCTTCCAGAAGGAACCCTTGTACACTGTTGATGGGGATGTAAATTGGTGCAGCCACTACGGAAAACGGCATGGAAGTTCTCCAAAAAATTCAAAATAGAACTACCCTCTGATCCAGCAATCCCAATTCTGGATATTTATCCCAAGGAAATGAAATCAGGTTCTCAAATAGTTATATGTCCCCCATGTTCATCACAGCATTATTGACAATAATCAAAATATGGAAAAAACCTAAATGTCTGTCAATGGATGGATGGTAAAGAAAATGCGGTAATAGCTACAATGGAATATTACTCAGTCATAAAGAAGAAGGATCTCCTGCCGTTTACCACAACATGGATGAACCTGGAGGGCATTACACTAAGTGAAATAAGCCAGACACAGAAAGACAAATACTGTATGATCTACAAATGTTGAACTTGTATGTGGACTCTAAAAATGTTTAACTCAGAGAAACAGATTAGAACAGTGGTTACCAAGGGGTGGGGGTGGGGGTTCTTGGGTCAGGGGTTATGCACAGATGTTGATCAAAGTGTACAAACTTTCATTTATAAGGAAAATAAGTTCTAGGAAGCTAACGTACAACATGGTGACTAGAGTTACTAATACTGTATTGTATCCTGAAATTTATTAAAAGAGTAGATCTTAAGTGTTTTCTCCACACACACAAATGAAATGATAACTAGGTGAGGTGAGGAGTATGTTAATTAACTTGACTGTGGTAACCATTTCATAATGTAAATGTATTAAACCATCACATTGTGGGCGTCTGGGTGGCTCAGCCGGTTAAGCGGCTGCCTTCGGCTCAGGTCATGATCCTGGAGTCCCAGGATCGAGTCCCGCATCGGGCTCCCTGCTCAGTGGGGAGTCTGCTTCTCCCTCTGACCCTCCCCTCTCTCATGCTCTCTGTCTCATTCTCTCTCTCAAATAAATAAATAAAAAATCTTTAAACCATCACATTGTACAGGCTAAAAAACTCACACTGTACAATCTAAATATATACATTTACTTGTCAATCATACCTCAATAAGGCTAGGAAAAAATCAATTCGTTCCCAGCTGTCATAAAATATTGTCATAAAATATTGGTTAGTTATTTCACAAGATTACTGTGAGAATTAAAAAAAAAAAAATACCATGTAGGAGCGCCTGGGTGGCTCAGTCGTTAAGCGCCTGCCTTTGGCTCAGAAGGCACGTCGTGATCCCAGGGTCCTGGGATGGAGCCCCACATCGGACTCCCTGCTCCGTGGTAAGCCTGCTTCTTCCTCTCCCACTCCCCCTGCTTGTGTTCCTGATTTCACTATCTCTCTCTCTGTCAAGTAAACAAATAAAATCTTAAAAAAAAAAATACCATGTAGTTACAAATACTGTTGTAAGCACTTTACAGATATTAACTCATTTGACCCTGCAAAGGGCATCCTAAGAACCTTTTGAAGTATCACTATTCTCATCCCCATTTTTATGGGTTTCCCACCACTGAGCCACACAGTTAGGAACCAGCTCAAAGTCTCAGAGCTAGTGCTCATGCTGACAGGCTGACTCTTCAGTCTGGGATTTTGATTCCAACACTGAAAGTTCCCTACTTGGCAATTTAAGGGGGAAAGAATTAGCTCCATTGATACCACCGCTCCTACTCTAATTAAAATTAGGCATTTTGGCTTGCCCAGTCCAAGGTACAGTCAGAAATGTTCCATAGCTCTGCCCTGAGGAAGTGTGGCTACGTGTTTTGATTGAACTTTTCCTCCTTATCTCCAAGAGCGTTAGTCAGAATCCATGGACTAAAGCAGTGATGATTGTGGATGAGCTCGTTTCCTAGGGATTGAGTCTGATGGCTCGAGGAGCAGCCAAGGAACCCCAGCGTGGGGAGTTGGAAGCCAACTGGTCATCCATCCACAGGAAACCTTCCAGACTCTGGGTCCACACTGTTACGTACACAGAAACAGGTGCTGCTGTGCTTTCTTTCTTTCTTTTTCTTTCTTTCTTTTTTTCTTTCCTTCTTCATAAAAAAAGACTATGATGTGGAATTCCTGGGTCCTGGGCAGAGGATACCTGTTCCTCCCACCCCATCTCTAGCCCAGTCAAGCCCTAGCCCCATAGTGGGAAGGATCATCCATTTCAGATAGAAAGCCACTAGGAATGTTGGCTAACACCATCCCATTCTCAAGGCCTCCAGCCCCAGAACTGACCCTCCTCACCCACAGAGGAGCTTGACTATGATTTCCCTCATGGGCTCTCCCACCAGAGTCTTGGCCAGAGGACTAACTCACAGAGGAGTAAACAGTGGCCCTTTGTAGCATTTAGAAATAAATCAACATTCAAAGGGAAGGGAGAGTCTATACACACCTTGTGTTACTGTCAGGGTAATTTGAAATTTGGGGGTCTAGCCAGGTTATCCTGAAGAATTTTTTTTTTAATTTGGTTTTTAACTTTAGGATTCCCATGGTTACTAAAGTCTGCTTGCAAGTCAGCTTCCTTGTGACTTTAGAGGCAAGATAAAAATGATTTGTAATTAGCATCCTCAGGCCTCATAAGCATGTGTCTGGGCGACAGCAATTGACCTGCCTAAGAGGGGTAAGCATTGTTATCTTACCATGCTGTTAAATTGTTTGGCAAACCCTCTCTCCTTAGATTGGTAGGTTGTACACGGATAGTTTTGCTTAGCTCCCCACAAATTATCACAGACTCCAGAAGAACCGGATCTTTATTTAAAAATATGTATTATACTTCTAACGGTCTGGTCCTGGCCCTGACAGTGATGATAAAGATGGAGTCAGGCTTTGACACTTACTTCATCAAGTAAGTGTCACTTACTTGATGAAGTGACACTTACTTGCATCAAGATCTAAGGTAGTCGCTGAAAACTGAGTTCCCACTGCGCAATATTGAGAGTAGATGCTAAATAAATACTTGTTGATAATGAAAAGGATGAAGAGAAAGAAGAGGAAGAAGAAGAAAAGGGGCAGAACGGGAGAAAGGAGGAGGAAAAGGAGCATGATCACTGTATTTTTCAAAACATAAATTGAAAGTACTAAAATTATTCACCAGACTCTTTGGATGGGAAGAAGTCTTTCGAGCAAGACAGTTTTCTAAAAAACATCATAGACCCTTCAGGATTAAAAGGAATCCTAAAAGTACCTTTAAGTTCAGGATATCTAAAAATGAATGTAAAATATGAATTTTATGATTAAAACATACAACATAATTATATGATTACACAGTTATTGCATAAGATCATCAGAATGAGTTTTTATAAATATTGAATAGAAATAGAACACGATATTGTCATCCTAGAATGTTAAAAATCCGTGAAATAATTCTTTTGGTGATGTTCACCCAAAATTATAATCTTAGAAATCTAAGATTATGAGACTATAAGTTCTAGGAAGACAGCTATTTAATGTTCACTTTGGCAACCTTTTCCCATGAATATAAATGTTTTTTTTCAAACATCTTATAAAGAAAAGACAAGAACGCTAACAAGTCTTGTAAAACCAGAATAAACTTCTGATGGCTATCTTATTTTTACTATTTTTTTAGAGGCATGCAGCTACAGATATCTGGGTGATTACATACCCGCTAATGTATTTCCCCTTCATGTTTATTTTGGAAAGATGGCAGGTTATTTTGAAAGAAAGGAAGAAAAAACAGAGCACAGAGGAAACAGAGTTGCCTTGTATCTCATAGGGCAACGGATTACTAAAAGTACCAGACTTCACGGAAGAGAACACAAATTCATTTCTTTTACACATTTTCTTAAGTTTCAAAGTAGCCCAAGGAGGTATAGAACCCTAGGCCAAAAAATAATAAAGAAACACTAATTTTGGAATTTTCCCTGGAGCACAAAGCAATAGTGGGGGTGGGGCGACAATTGTTCCTGAGCATTAGCTGTCAGACAAAACTTTCTTCCCATACTTTCCAGACTCAGTGAGTTTTATAGCTGATTATAGCACTCATCAATGAGATGGATTAGATATCAGTACAAAAATGTATATATAGTAAAAGTATTACAAGTCAACGTTTACCTTTTAGCTAATATTTCTGCCTAGTAACTGGGTTTATTTGCAACATTCAGCTACTCTTACTAGGCACTTACTGAGTGCCACCAAACCCAGGGATACATGAGTTTGTATACCAGGGATACAAAAGTGAATGTGGCAGAACCCCTGCCCCCACAGTGCAGCCCCGCCTGCCCACGTGGCCTTGGACGTGACCTGGAAAGTCATGATAAACAGCATTCGGGAATTGATGCACGCAGTAGAGCATCAACTCTTCTACAATTCCTGGAGGGAATTTCCAGAACAAGTAGTTTTTCTCTTCTAGAAAAGAAGATCGATTTTACATTGATTTACCTCTGAAAAAAAAAAAAATATCCTTCCTCCAACAAGGAAAAATTTCTACTGTACAACATTATTTTAATTGTGTCTCTGCAGGAAGGAACAAGTCCAGAATGATCAAGACGTTGGTTGTCATCAGTGACCTCTTCCAAGATACCTTGAACTCTCTTTTGTTGATTGGACCTTCTGAAAGTACGCGGGGAGTCAAACTCTTCTGGCTTACACCCATTTTAAACATCATTTAATCGCATGATGCGACAATTCGTTATCAGATGACCCTGTGCTCATACACAAACACAGCCACTATCAGGCTCAGACAGGCCATAATCTGGCAAAATCTGGATGAAACAGAAATAAACACAATGTGTAGTGCATATTAATAAACTCGGGCATTCTGGCTCACATGAACATTACAAACACCCTCAAAAGGAAAATGCTGTGAGGCTGGGTTTCCTTATATGAACCTTACCATCAATATAAACAAGGAGAGAGAAAAGGGAAAGAGGTGAATCTTTTGAAATAGTGTATCTCTTCTTCAATCTTGGAAATAACAACTCATCTCTGAAGAGCTAATAATTTCTGTAATGCATCATTTTCTCAAAGGGAGGGACTAAGGTACACCAAAGCTCCTGCCCTCCTGCCTGGGAACTTACTTGTTTTTTTTTTTTTTAAGTTTTTTTATTTATTTATTTGAGAGAGAGAGAACACCTGAGAGGGGATAGGGTCAGAGGACGAAGCAGACTCCCTGCCGAGCAGGAAGCCTGATGCGGGACTCGATCCAGGGACTCCAGGATCATGACCTGAGCCGAAGGCAGTCGCTTAACCAACTGAGCCACCCAGGCA
This sequence comes from Neomonachus schauinslandi, assembly GCF_002201575.2. Taxonomy (NCBI): domain Eukaryota; kingdom Metazoa; phylum Chordata; class Mammalia; order Carnivora; family Phocidae; genus Neomonachus; species Neomonachus schauinslandi. Next base: position 112,745,743 of record NC_058406.1, on the reverse strand, counting down.
CCCGGGAACTTACTTGTTTAAAGGTGATTGGATAATGCATTAGGATGGAGATTCTCCAAAGCCAATTTGCAGCTAAGGGCCAATCTCAGGACACAGTTCTCACTGATCCAAGGCAAAATGAAAAACAAGGGCACTGGAATAAATTTTTCACAAAGCTAGTTTTAAAAATTACATTTATCTCTTTTTGAATGCACAGGGTGTAAACTTCAAAGAGCGTAAAAACGTATTCACTGGAAAGGAGACTCCTTTCCTGGTCCTCTAGGTCAGACTCCATTATTACTGGTTTCTCATGTATCATGAATAATGTATGAGCAGATTTTTATATACACACATATATATTTTACATATTCCCATAATTATGATCTTTCTTTGATTGCTGATAACAAATGAGCTTTGAGGGGAAAAAATGCTCTCACTTGGCAAAATAAAGTCAACCACCCTGTTTCTACTTGTGCACATTACATCCCATTACCCAAACCCACTCCACAACTCAGCATGTTTTGGTTTTTTTAAATTTTACTAGTTCATGAAATCTAAAAACCTGAGAACCAGTGAATTAGAGTATTTGGCTCTTTCAGTGCAAAAAGTTGGACTTGAGAGTCCAAGAACCAGAAAATAAACAATGACAAAATAATTTTCAGACCATTATATTAATTTTAACTTTTAATATATACTATATATATAATTATTAAGTATTAATTTGCTACCCCAAAAGTTTAGTTTTCTATCAAAGAGTAAACTGATACTAATAGAATTTGACTCCATGTCATCCAAGGTAAGTTTCATTAGGCATCTCCATAAACTCCATAAGAAGCTATTAAAAAAAAAAAAAAAGGTCAGTTATCAGTAAACAGAAAAGCTAACACTCACCAGATGCAGCAAAATTAAGAGGCACTACAAACTCAGTAAATAAATTTGAAAAATTTATTTTGAAATAACTAAAATACATTTTAAAGCAAAAAATACAAAAAACCTCAAAAAGTTGGTTGGAAACAGTCGAAAATTATTTTAGTTCAGGTATGTGAGGTCAAGTTAAAGCATAATGAAGAAATTTAACTTTCAAACATTTTACAGTTTTGACACCTTTTTGGCATAAGCAGTATTTTCACATCTCTGCAGTTTATAAAAATTCCATATTTATATAATCTGCTCAAGAGTATCTAAATTTGAAGCAATTGTCCAAAAAATAATTATTTCATCAAATTTAATTTGCTGGTAAAGACTGAAACAAAAGGCTATTCTAAAGGTTTTCTTCACCACTCCAATCCATCAACTTAATGTCCTGTTTCCTTGAACTCGAGGATGAAACTCTCCATCAGTCTCTGAAGCAGGTACTTCAGAGCCACCAGGTACTGGGAGCTACCAAGTGCATGGCCTGCCCTCCACCCCTAATTTCTTGGTACCTCCAGAGCTGGCATCTCTTGGACATGGTAACCCTAGGCCCCTTTTCTGGGCCTTTTCTGGTTGGATTTGTACCTTCTAGGGACACTCATCTGCTACTGTCCCTGCTGCCTTTTTCTTCTCCAGCTCTACAATGGAGTCAGTCTCAGATTGCTCTTCCCCAGCATTCTCTGAGTGCCCACCCACACTCTGCCACCTCCAGCCATGCTCACCTCCCTCCCACCGCCATGCAAATTACCACCATGATGCCTACCAATCTGAAAACCTCCACAAGCCCTGTCCCCACTTCTAACCACCCAGTCACCCTTGGTGACTTCAAATTTGCCATTTGCTTTGAAGACCAGTGCCTACTCTCTCCAGCTGCTGGCCCTCAAAGGCAGCATTGACCTTTCCCTTCCAGCCATGCTGCTCTCCATCAGTACCCACACCACAACTCCTGCTTCATGGTCCTCTGTTCTGTAATCCAAAAAATCAGGCACTGAGCTGAGACCTAGAGAAGAGAGTCAGAAAAGGTCAAGCTGCTACCTGTTGAGCAAAAGAACATTTATGCTTTTCTTCAGGAAAAGTCTCTCTATGCTATGGAGTGATTTCAGTAGGAGCAGAGGGGAACCTTGTGGTTGTGATAGTCTTTCAAAAGCAAACCCCTTAAGGGCGCCTGGGTGGCTCAGTTGGTTAAGCGACTGCCTTCAGCTCAGGTCATGATCCCAGGGTCCTGGGATCGAGTCCCGCATCGGGCTCCCTGCTCTGTGGGGAGCCTGCTTCTCCCTCTCCCACTCCCCCTGCTTGTGTTCCCTCTCTCGCTGTGTCTCTCTCTGTCAAATAAATAAATAAAATCTTTAAAAAAAAAAAAAAAAAGCAAACCCCTTAAAAAGCTGAGAAGAGCCAAGAAAGCAACCACAGGAGTGATTAAGAAACAAGCCGAACTCTTCATTTGTTTCCACCTGTAGCCTCTCTCCGGAATGGTTATAGATCATCATGGAGTCACTTTAGGACATGGATGCAACAGCAAGAAGGACGTCCCTGGTTTCTCAGAAATTCCAAGGAAACTTTCATGGCCTGTGTTGAGTAATGATTTTTTTCTGTATCCTTTCACCTGGTAGAAAAGCGTCTTCTATAGCACAAGAAGAAAAGAGAAAAGAAAAAAACTTAAAGATACCTACCATTAATAATAGCTACCATTTATCATTAGCCTAAAAGGAACTCAGTTATAACTAAACAATTTACATGGCTCACAACATGCCATGAGAGAGAGTATCATTCCCATTTTACAAATGAAGAAAGGTGCAGAGAGGTTAAATAATTTCTCTAGGGTCGCACAGCTAACCAAGAAATAGAGCTAGGGTTCAAACCAAGGTCTACCTGGGGCCAAATCCAGTGCTTTTTTGCTCTATACTTCTCCAATCCCCAAAAGGTGGATTCTAGAAAACATGTCATCTGTCCTTACTAAAATAATTCTAGGTCTTTAAAACTATAAAGTTATTAGCTGATGCTGCAGAATTGGGTAGTATATGTAGATACATATTTAGAGAGGTTTCCTGATTTGTTCACAATGTTATGTATTTAATCTTATAAAATATCAATAGATAAAAGTCACTAAATAGTGATGAGGCACCTGGCTAACTCAGTAGGTGGAATGTGAGACTCTTGATCTCGGGGCTGTGTTTGAGTACCACATTGGGTTGTAGAGATTACTTAAAAATAAAATTTTCAGGGGTGCCTGGGTGGCTCAGTCCATTAGGCCTCTGACTCTTGATCTCAGCTCAGGTCTTGATCTCAGGGTCGTGAGATCGGGCCCCGTGTTGGGCTCTAGGCTGGGTGTGGAGCTAAATAAATAAATAAATAAATTCTTTCCCCGCCTAAAGTCACTAAATTGTCAAGAAAACTGGACATTTAGGAATGAAGTACCATTTTGTTGCCTAACTACAAATGTGGTCATCCCCATCCACTCCCAGACCCCACAAACTAAATTACTAAAGCGGCCTCTCTCAGGGTGTTTGACCTTTCTCCAGAGGTAAAGAGTATGCTCACCAGTCACTGTAGATTTTAAAAGTTTTTATTAACTAAGTCCCTAACATGCACTGTCTAATCTAACCCTCCACAGTGCCCCTCAGATCCAGGTGTCATGTTTTTCCTCGTACAGATGATGAAGCTGAAGGTAAGAGAGGTTCCAGAACCAGCCCAAGGACACACCACTAGCAAATGGGTTCAAACGCATCTCTGTCTAATTTCAGAACCTCTGTTCTTAACCTTTAGGCTCTTCCTTTCTGGTCGTTCATGATTATCATGTTAGCATTGTTTCGTCTGCACAAATATCTCTATGTCAAGTCCATGATAAATTACTAGAGACTTGGCTTCTTGTGTAGCATGGTTAAAACACCAGCCTTGAGGGGCCCTTGGCTGGTTCATTCGGTAGAGCATGCAACTCTTGATCTCGGTGTTGTGAGTTTGAGTTTCATGTTAGGTGTAGAGATTACTAAGAAAAATACATAAACTTTAAAAAACAAAAACACCAACCTTGACTCCAGAGTCTTTGGGAGAAGATCAAATATGTTCTTTGTTTTCTAGCAATAGGAAACTGGATTGATTACACTCTGTTAATACGATTTCTAAGAGAGTTTTTCTGTGCAACTGTTTTTTAAATCACATTTCAAATATGTTGTTTTATTTAGTCTCAAAAGCTCTTCAAGGTTTGCATTCTAAACTTCAAACTTATTACTGGATGTAGTGTCTCCCTTATATTACTAGAGATTTTCCAAAGTAGATAAATGTGGTCATTGGTGGAAATTTCTGGAGACTGATCTGCTCTGACTGGAAGGTGGTGACACAGAATGGATAAGACCAGGCTTTGTAGTCAGACCGGGTTTGCATCTTGACTCTACCACTTGCATTTTGTGCTGTGTCACTTTAAGTGACTTACTTAACCTTTCTGAATTGGTTTCCCCATCTCCGTGTTACCGATCTAATTTTCTGTCTCTGGATGTTTCCGTTGAATATTTAATGGACATTTGATTTCTAATCCTGGTGTTCTTCCCCCAATACACCCGGTCTTCCTCATCTCTCAAAACAGTACCACCACCCGTCCAGTCCGTTATTCTAGAAACCTCCAGCCATTGTTGATTTTCCTCTCTCTCGCTCTTTCTGTCAGCCACCCCTACATGCAAGACCAATAAATACTACTTCTAAAATATATCTTGAATCTGTTTATCTCTCTTCTTCAAAACTGTATCCTAGTCCATGCTACCATCACCCCTTTCTGGACACCAAAACATTACCTTAATGATTGCCCAGTCGCTCTCTCCTTCTGCTCTGATCCGTTCCCTATCAAGCTGCCAGAGGGATCATTTTAAGAAGAAAAAAGGGGGCTCGGCTGGCTCAGTCAGAAGAGCATGCGACACTTCATCTCGGGGTCATGAGTTCGAGCGCTACATTGGACGTAGAGATTACTTAAGGAAATGAAAAAAAAATTGTAAAAAATAAAAAGAAAGAAGATTGTGTTACTTCCTTGTTGAAATCATCCAGTGGCTTCTAACTTAAGAATTCCAAGCTTTTCTTCACACCCATTATGATGACTATTATTAAAACCAAAACAAAACAAAAGAAAAAAAACACCAAAATAACAAAAACAAAATAACAAGTGTTGGCAAGGATGTAGAACAACTAAAATCCTTCTGCATGCTGGCAGGAGCATAAAATGCTACAGCTGCTGAGGACAACAGAATTGCAGTTTCTCAAAAAATTAAAAATAGAATACCACATGGTCCAGCAATTTCACTTCTGGGGCATACCCAAAAGAATTGAAAGCAGGGACTCAAACAGATATTCGTATCTTGCTGTACACTGTTTTACCTCATTACACTGTAATGCTATTCATGGCAGCATTACTCAAGAAAGCCAAATGTCCATCAACAGATGAATGAACAAAATGTGTAACATATACATACAATGGAGTATATGATTCAGCTTTATTTTTTTTCTAAAGATTTTATTTATTTATTTGAGAGACAGAGAATGAGAGAGAGCATGAGAGGTGACAGGGTCAGAGGGAGAAACAGACACCCCGCCGAACAGGGAGCCCAATGCGGGACTCCACCCTGGGACTCCAGGATCATGACCCAAGCCCAAGACAGTTGCTTAACCAACTAAGCCACCCAGGTGGCCTATGATTCAGCTTTAAAAAGGAAGGAGATTCTGACACATGCCACAACATGGATGAATCCTGAGAACTTACACTGAGTGAAATATGCCAGTCACAAAAGGACAAATACTGTCAGAATCTGCTTACATGATTTATACCTAGAGTAGTCAACATCATAGAAACAGGAAGTAGAATGGTGGCTGCCAGGCGCTGGGGGAGGGGGACATGGGGAGGTGTTATCTGACGGGTTTAGAGTTTCAGTTTCAAAAGATGAAAAAAGTTCTGGAGATGGATGCTGATGATGGTTGCACAACAACAGGAATGTACTTAATGCCAAAGAACTATATACTTGAGCATGGTTAAAATGGTAAATTATATGGTATGCATATTTTACAGTTTTAAAAAGTCCAAAACTTGGGGCGCCTGGGTGGCTCAGTCGGTTAAGCGTCCAACTCTTGATTTCGGCTCAGGTCACGATCTCAGGGTCATGAGATGGAGCACTGCATCAGGCTGCCGGCTCAGCCCGGAGTCTGCTTGAGATTCTCTCTCTCCCTCACCCACTGCCCCTCCCCCGTCCCCCACCCAAAAGAAAAAATCCAAAACCCTTACCATGACCCAGGAGGCCTTGCATGATCTGGGCCCAGCAACTGGCCAACTCTCCCTCTCATTCCCGCCCTGGCCACACTTTCAGGGCCCTATGAACCCGCAGGCCTTCTTCCCTCAGCCTTTCCCTCCTCCCTAGCCAGGTGGGCAGCATTTCTTCCACCAGCCCCAGGGTAAATACCACCTCCACAGAGAAGCCTCCCCTCACACTCTCATCCTAAGTCAGTCCCTGTTCTTCCCTTCATGACATACCACAGGGTGGTTCACACCGAGTGTCTTAATTAAAGCTGCCTTGTTCCTGAGGAAGCAGTGAAAGCCCTAAGCCCCCATCAGCCCACCCCATGGGGTCCACTAGGCTGCCTCGTGTTCCTCACGTGACTGACGTGGTGTTCACTTAGAAATAACTCAGGATGGCTGTGCACCGAGTATTCTTCACTTGTCTCATTTACCCATCCTAAAGAAGAGACTTCCAACTATCTTCCCTGGCTCTTACTTAAGTAGTTTCCAAAGTGGGGGAAGAAAGACTCTTCAGCTTTCAAAATAAAAAATAAGTAAATCTCAAAATCTCCATCCCCTGCCTTCCATCTCAAGAGCTGCTCCTGGAGGGGAATTCCTCTGAAACGAAATCAGGAAGGGCTCCAAGAGAGCTCATGTTTCCAATATTAAGGCTCTGACTTCTGAGGACACAGCCCAGCCCATTCTTTAATCACAGCTGAGGAAATTCCCCCAGCCTGGGTAAAAGATCATAATATCTTAAGAAGGCTGATGAGCTCATGAAAAGCAGTTGAATTTAGAATGCCAAGACACTCCCAAACACCTCCTTCAGCTCCTTTTCTCCTCCATTAACCCCTTGAATTTTCCAGATCAACACCACACCAAATTCTCAATGATTTTCAAAATAGCTTTTATTTAATGCATTGCAAAGTAGAGAGCCGTCGATGTTCTCTTTCCCTGATATTCTTTCTGGTGCACTATCTTCGTCAGTATGAAATAGCTCAGAAAATTAAGCTTTAAACATATTATGAGCCCCATTCATCTTTGGTGGATTTGACATTCCCAACTTTACTTTTCTGTGTGAGGATTATCTCATATCCACCTTGAAATTTTATGGGGGAAAAAAAGTAGTACATCAAGAAGATCTCAGATGATGAGAAACAGTAAAGCCTTGGTAATTACTAAAAACACTTAACATTTGCAAGGGAAGCCAAAGAGGGCAGGACTGACAGTTTATTTATTCATTTAACAATATTCACAAGCAAATTACACTTTATTCAATTTCCTTCATTTTATTATGTCTCTAACTTAAAGAAGGAGGGTGGGTAATTTGCTACAGGTAGGAAGCCATTTTCCAAAACCCCTGTAAACACCGTAGCTTCCTGGCACGTCTCTGTTGCCAACATACACATGTATGCCATCCTTACTTTATTTCCTTGGCTCATAAAACAAAAGATTAACATTTCAGGTGACAGCAAGGGATGGAGATGGGGATTGATTTTTTGTTTGTTTCATGTCTTTTGGAGTTGTGTTAATCCTACCCTCCCAGAGCAAAGAAAGTGTAAGTCTGGAAATAAGGAAAGCGTTTTGTAGATGACAGTTGTTTGTAAGTGTAGAAAGCAAGAGATTTCCATGTATGGACCTGAAGTGCATTCCAGTGCAGTGTCAAGTTGTGTGTGCGATAAGGCCAGAGCAGGAAGCCACTCGAGGTCAGGAAGGAAGTGCTGTCAAGCCTGGGAGCGGGCAGAGTCCTGCAGGGAGCTGGGTAGGCTCAGGGCTTCAGCTGTGTAACCACTGCCCTATTTTTAAAAGATAAACAGCATGAATAGCACAGAACCTGCACGGTGGCTGCTTCAAATTCATCCAAACCACACAAGGGACTCACTCTTAGCCCTTGCCAGGCTTTGCAAGTCTCCCAAAACTGTGAAGTCACTGTTCCTCCTGGGATACGGAGCAGAGATTGCTCAGAGGATTTGACTGTGGCCTTTTATCCAGTATCCACAGCTGGCTTTGAGGGCCTCTGGTTATCCTAGCAGATTTCCAAGTGTCCCTTGTTTCTCCCACCCACCCTCAAGTTCCTACCAGCCCCTCTCTGCTGGGAAAGAAATTATACTCTGAGTTAATGTTATTAAGAGGAAAGTTCTCACTTTAATCATGACCTGTCCAAAATGCAGTCAGCCAACAGAACTCATTAGACTGATGACCTTGACAATGCTTTACAGAGTTAATTTCCAGATCAGTAAACTCTGACTGGGTGTCCGCAGTAGGCTAACTACTGTGCTGGGCATCAAGCTCCTGAGGTTTGGTCAGCTGCCCGGATCCTCGTGGAGAACATAGGACAGAGTGCTAATACAGTCACTCCAATTCTAAGATACTAATGCTTGTAGCATTGTGATGAGGGCAGTGATAAAAGGCATAGAATGTGCACAAAAGGAAGATCACTGAGGAGGTCCTAATTCAAGTCAGGGATGGACACTGAGACTCCAGGGTAGGTGGGCGTCTCCTAAAGTTAGGAAGACAAACAACAGAGCACAAGAGAAGCGTATTCCCAGACCCAGGGCAACCTCCACTGCGGCTTAGAAGCCAGAGACGCGTGTAGTTAGTGTGTGACACCTTCACACGACTACTCAGGAAGCAAGAATGCACCACTGGGCATTTTCCCTGGAAAAATGAGGAAAAATCAGGATATAAGCTTCGTGGCCTAGGCCCATTCCTGGAAGCCCACACTCGGACATCTAAAGCATGGACCTCCTACTGGGCAAGCTGATACATCCAGCGCTGGAATTACAAAAAGGAAACCAAGTCAAAGGAAAGAAACTCAACAATTAGTACAGCTTCATGCAGAAAATATGGGTAAATCTCGTTTTAATTTTGTTCATCAAAAGATACCATTAAGAGGGGCACTTGGGTGGCTCAGTCGGTTAAGCAGCCTCTTGATTTCGGCTCAGGTCATAATCTCAGGGTCATGGGATCAAGACCCGCGACGGGCTTCATGCTGCATGTGGAGCCTGCTTCCGATTCTCTCTGTTTCTTTCTCTGACCCTCCCAGCTTGCGGGCACAATCTCTCTCTCTAAAAAAAAAAAAAGAAAGAAAAAAGATACCATTAAGAGTGAAATATTTGCTCCTAATGAATCAATAATAAGAGAATATGATACAAAAATGGACAAAAGGCTTGTCAGGCCCTTCACAAAAGGGAAAATTCAAATAGCCAAGAAAATATAGGAAAAGATATCCATGTCATTTGTCATCAGGGAAATGTAAATTAAAACCAGCATAAGGTCACAATCCTTGAAGTCTCTCACCTTGACCTCCTTGGAGAGGCAGAAGTTCCACCCCAGTCCCCATGTTTATTTTATTTTTCTTTCCTATTTATTTTTTTAATTTTTTTTAAGATTTTATTTATTTATTTGACAGAGAGAGACACAGTGAGAGAGGGAACACAAGCAGGGGAGTGGGAGAGGGAGAAGCAGGCTTCCTGCCAAGCAGGGAGCCTGATGCGGGGCTCGATCCGAGGACCCTGGGATCATGACCTGAGCTGAAGGCAGCCACTTAACTGACTGAGCCACCCAGGCATCCCTATTTATTTATTGTTTTGATGTAGTGTTCCATGATTCATTGTTTGCATATAACACCCAGTGCTCCATTCAGTACATGCCCTCTTTAATACCCATCACCAGGCTAACACATCCCACCACCCTCCTCCCCTCTAGAACCCTCAGTTTGTTTCTCAGAGTCCATAGTCTCTCATGGTTTGTCTCCCCCTCCGATTTTCCCCTCTTCATTTTTCCCCTCCTACTATCTTCTTCTTCTTTTTTTTTTTAACATATAATGTATTATTTGTTTCAGAGGTACAGGTCTGTGATTCAACAGTCTTACACAATTCACAGCACTCACCATAGCACATACCCTCCCCAATGTCTATCACCCAGTCACCCCATCCCTCCCACCCCCCACCACTCCAGCAACCCTCAGTTTGTTTCCTGAGATTAAGAATTCCTCATATCAGTGAGATCATATGATACACGTTTTTCTCTGATTGACTTATTTCGCTTAGCATAATACCCTCTAGTTCTATCCATGTTGTTGCAAATGGCAAGATTTCTCCTTTTTTGATGGCTGCATAATATTCCATTGTGTATATATACCACATCTTCTTTATCCATTCATCTGTTGATGGACATCTTGGCTCTTTCCACAGTTTGGCTATTGTGGACATTGCTGCTGCAAACATTGGGGTGCACGTACCCCTTTGGATCACTACATTTGTATCTTTGGGGTAAATACCCAGTAGTGCAATTGCTGGGTCGTAGGGTAGCTCTATTTTCGACTTTTTGAGGAACCTCCATACTGTTTTCCAGAGTGGCTGCACCGGCTTGCATTCCCACCAACAGTGTAGGAGGGTTCCCCTTTCTCCGCATCCCCGCCAACATCCGTTGTTTCCTGACTTGTTAATTTTAGCCATTTTGACTGGTGTGAGGTGGTATCTCATTGAGGTTTTGATTTGGATTTCCCTGATGCCGAGCGATGTTGAGCACTTTTTCATGTGTCTGTTGGCCATGTGGATGTCTTCTTTGGAAAAATGTCTGTTCGTGTCTTCTGCCTATTTCTTGATTGGATTATTTGTTCTTTGGGTGTTGAGTTTGATAAGTTCTTTATAGATTTTGGAGACTAGCCCTTTATCTGATATGTCATTTGCAAATATCTTCTCCCATTCTGTCGGTTGTCTTTTGGTTTTGTTGACTGTTTCCTTTGCTGTGCAAAAGCTTTTCAGCTTGATGAAGTCCCGATAGTTCATTTTTGCCCTTGCTTCCCTTGCCTTTGACGATGTGTCTAGGAAGAAGTTGGTGTGGCTGAGGTCGAAGAGGTCGCTGCCTGTGTTCTCCTCTAGGACTTTGATCAGTCCCCATGTTTAAAGGAGCACCCCACTCTCACCCTCTGAGCCCTTGCTATGGGTTAATGTTTCACTGTTTTAGCCACTGGAAATATTATATTCTTATTTATTATTTGTCACTATCCACTGGAATGTAAATATAATGAGGTCAGGGACTTTGTTCTGTTCATTGTTTTTTTTCCCTCCAGACCTAAATCACACAGGAGGTGATCAGTGAATATTTATTCATTTAGTGAGAGTGTAAATTGGTAAAACCTCTTTGGAAAAAAGTTTGGAGTTATCCTGTACTAGAGGAGATATGCACACAGGGTGATCCGTCAATGACACTCCTACAGGTACGGCCTGGAGAAACTTGCACATGGGCACAGGGCCACGGATAAGGGTTCATCACAGCCTGTTTCTAATCATCAAACCCAGAAATTCTTGGAAAATTTTGAAAATTTTTTGAAAAATTGGCAAAAACTAATTAGCATCGGCTCTAGAGCAGATGAACAAATTGTGGTGTGTTACACAATAGACTAGAATAGAGCAATCAAAATGAACAGCCATAGCTGCTGACCACATGGATGAATCCTACTAACACAGAATAAGCAAAAGTAGCAAAGACATAAATAAATACATGCACAATAACTTCCTGTATTTAAATTGCAGAAAAGGGCAAATGAAACTGCCATATTTCAGGCTACAACTGTAAGTAGTAAAAATTATAAGAAGAAGAGCAAGGAGCAAGGAGCATACAGTGCAGTCTTTACCTCCAGTGTGTGAGGATTTCAGGGAACAGACAACAGCCTACATCTCAGCCCAGGTGATACTTTTATGGGTGTTGTTTAATTCATTACTTGTCAACCTGCACATGGATGTTTTATGCACTTTAAATATTTATGTTCTATTGTACAATTGAAATGTTCTTTCAAAATAGAATGGCACTTGGTTTTTAAAGATGATGGGATTCAAAATGAAAAGCAATCACCCTAGAGGTCGAAACCAGATAAGATGTCACTGGAATCTGTCCACCAGACCTGTGTGTGTGATCTGCCCCTGAGTCCAGAGAGCCAGGAGGGGAGATCGCATCATCTCCTCATTTAAAGTTGCTCATCTTCTTCTGTCATGTGAGGTCAAACTTTCTACATCCAAAAGCACCCTGTTAACCTGGCAAACACACAGGAAATGCAACATGTTGTCAGAATGTTCCCCTCATTTCTTTTGCACGTGCTTTCCTTATAACTTTACAGCAGAGAAATCTGAGGGCAGACGAACTACAGCAGAAGAACTAGTGAAGGTAGGAAACATCTCCATCCAGCACACTTTGAGGGAGGAAAGCAAAAGACTGCTGAATTTGAGCAACAATAGAAAACTTCACTTGCTCTGTAGGATGGGCTCCGTGTCCCAGCACCATCAAGGGATCAGCAGAAACCCAGCCCCAGCAGTCACGCTCTGATGGAGGCTGTGCTTTGCTCCATCACCCCACTCCCAAGGCTCTCCGCCCTCGACCCCAGCCCACAGCAAACTGCCTGAGCTTTTCTTCCTACCCACCCGCCCCCCCAACTCCTGCACTGGAGATTCTCCCTTCTGCATAGACTGAGAGGATAGCCCTGCCTCCATTGCCCCTACCCCAGTCCTTTTCCACTTCCTTAAACACATTGATTTCTCTCATCTCTCAAGCTGCACACATGCTGTTCTGTCTGTCTGGATTTCTCCATCCCCACTCCATAAGGTAGCCCTCCTCACCATTCCTGTAGGAAGCCCCCTGCCAAACCCACCAATCCATGTAGATGTTGTGGAACATTATTTTATTTGCCTGGCTGATTATGTATTAATTGCATCTATTGCCACTCGACTGCAAGTTCTGCAAGGGTGTTTACCAAATCTATCTCGTCCACCACTGATTCCTCAGCTCTCGGTGCAGTGATCAGTGTTTGTTGAATGACAGATAAATGAACACGTCTATTTCATCTCCCTATTTTTACAGGAAGCCCGTGGGAACGCATGTACCTAGATGCCTTCCACACGTTGGATCGCGGCATTCACCAGTCAGTCTCATGGGCACAAGGAGCTGGAGAGGAGGGAACAGTGACAGGAACAGCAGAGCCCCTGAGAGTCTAATTGCCACAGTGGAGGAAAGGCTGGGAACCCCGGGGCCAGATTCAGAACCAGGGACCACGCATTTTTCCTGGTAACTTGCTAAAGATACCCTCCCTCCAGAGACTCCACTGAGCAGCAGAGAAGTGGAGTGGGCCGAGCAGAAGCTCCAGGTACCCCTCCAGACGCTACTCAGGCTTGGCATCCGGCCCAGCTCAGCCTCAACCCAGACAAGCAGGGCGGGCAAGGACAGAAGGCAGAGCTGAGGGCAGAAAGTCAGTCCACTGCTCAGTGTACACGTGCAACAGGGTCCCAGCAACCCTAGAGAAAGACAGGGTGGAGATCTTTTCACGTGGCAGGTGAGAGACTCGGATGTTATAGATTTAGTGGCAAATTTAAGGGATATTTGGGCTTCAGGTACAATATTTCCTTTAACCCCTCAACAATCTTGCAAGGTATTCATCCCATTTTAAAGATAAGGAGACTCAGAAGGGTTAATGCACTGCCTCAAAGTCACGTACCTAGTAAGAACAGAAGCAACAACAGGGCCAGTATTCCAACCCAGTCTAACTTCCGAGCCCTGCATTCCAGAGAATCCATCCCGTGTGAGCCCCCATATCTACAATGCAGCAAATGCTTCAGGACACATGGACGCCATACTTATGTCTAAAAAAACTGGCTCTTACCAGATACCTTATTATTGCTTATGGGAATATAGAAATAAGAAAATACCTGATTTGGGAGGATTATAGAAATAAGAAAACATCAATTATGAGAATATATAAATAAGAAAATATCTACTGAAAAAAAGGGAAAGAAAGGTAAATGTGTTCTAAACTCAAATCAGGAGACAGGAGGCCCCGAAGCCAAACGAAGCATAAGAGGGAAAAGTTAGAGACTGTTCTGACATTCAAATGCAGGCACGCACCCCCTGTTTCCACCAGGGTTGGGGGGGTAGAGGGGGTGTGGGGGGGGGCGGGTACCATTACTGGATATCAGATCTGTGAGCCTGGCTTAATACAACACCCTGCAGATTAGAAACGCAAGGGATTTTCCAGAATTTCTATTCCAAAAAACCCTCTGCCCACTGGGATTTACAATTTAGGGCCCTTCCTTCTCTATATGCTTCCATGGTCTCACCGCCTGTGTTTTGAAAGCATGAGTCTGGCGATATTTCCATTCCTGGATATTTTGGCTCAAAGAATCAAAGTGGATCTCAGGTTTCAAAGACCCAAGGGAAAAAAGGTCACTATTGACTACTTATTGCTGGACCAACAGCATTTAAGCTGTCAAATTAGGCTTTGATTTTAATATTCCTCCATGAGGAAAGTACATGTTTTTAATAGCGTTCTTTCTTTCAGTATGTTTGCAGGGCAACTAAATCACAGTGCAACAGCACACATTTTTAAAGCAAAGGTGGTGAAATAAACACAGTCAATAGTCTATCTTCATTTCCCAGCACAAACTGTTAGTCACGTATTTGCAAGTTTGGTTTGGATTTATAGCATGTTCGCAGTGATGTATGTGGTATTTATATTATAAAGTTTTCATTTAAAAATTGAAGGTACTTCTGGGGCGCCTGGGTGGCTCAGTCGTTGAGCGTCTGCCTTCGGCTCAGGTCCTGGTCCCAGGGTCCTGGGATCGAGCCCCGCATCAGGCTCCCTGCTCCGCGGGGAGCCTGCTTCTCCCTCTCCCACTCCCCCTGCTTATGTTCCCTCTCTAGCTGTGTTTCTCTCTGTCAAATAAATAAAACCTTTAAAAAAAAAAAATAAATAAAAATAAAAATAAAAAAATAATAATAAAAATTGAAGGTACTTCAAAGATTTTATATTATTTTCTTGAAACTACTTTTGAAAAAAACATACCAACAGGGCACAAAGGAGCCAAAATGTGAAATTAGGTGGCAGGTCAGAAGCTACACCGCTACACCGTTTCCTAGGGAAAATAGTCATTCCCACTTATCTTTTCAAAGGTAAATATCACCAGCTCACTTTTCCTGCCACGCTTTACAGAGGTATAATTTACATCCAGCAAAATCCCACCTTTTTTAGTGCAAAATATGATGAATTTTGACAATTGCATACAGTTGTGTCACCACCATCATACACTGCTCTGCCTTCTGTCACTGAAGTTTTTTTGCCATTTCTGGGATTTCATATCAATTAAATTGTACATTATATTTTCCAAAGTGGCTATACAGTTTTGCGTTCCCACCAGCACTGCACGGGAATTCCAGTTCCTCCTCATTGTATCCAATACGTGGCGTTGTCCATCCTTTTAATAACAGCCGTTCTAGAGGAAGGTATCACTGTAGTTTTAGTATTCATTTTCTTAGTGACGAGGGACAATGAGACTCTTTTTATGGGCTCTGTGGCCATTCCTACATCTCCTTTTGTGAAGCGCTCTCAAATCTTTTGACCATCCTTATTATCAAGTTGCATGTGTTGCCAATATTTTCTGTCAGTTCGTGACTGGCCTTGTTGTTTTCCTAAATTTTATTCTTTAGGAGAAGAACAGTTTGTAATTTTGATAAAGCCCATTTTATCAACTGTTTCATTTTATGGCAGTTAACTTCTAAGGACACCAGAATTAAAACGCTGCTTGAAATGAAATGGTATTCTCAATCTCTATCCATCCATCCCATGTGTCGTCTTCATCCTTTTAGGCATCCTGATTGCTAAACAAAAATTTCTGAGCATCATTTAGGCACCATGGAAATGTGTAAAGATGCGGTAGCAAAGGGTACTACAGAAGGATGAGAAAAGGAAACACACAACATAAGCTCTTCCTTAAGCAAACTAACTTTCAAAGTCAGAAGCAAAAGAATCAAAGGTCTAAAGATTTGAAATTGAAGAAAAAGAGAGAATGATGCCAGTGGGGGTTTTGTTTCTGTTGAGAAACAGCCGGAAACACATGTAAGGGCAGGTGTTAAGAATCCTGCGTCCAGCCAAGATGGAGTCTCCGCGACCAGATCTATTCTCCAACCAGAAACAACTGAAAAACTGGACAAAACATATGAAACGAGGCTTCTCAAGACATTGGCCATCAGGCAGCGGAGGATAATGATCCCTGAGAGACTCCACCAGAGAAGATAAGCACCTCAAGATGTCCCATATTGTTAGTCATTAAGGAAATGCTAATTAAAAACCACAAAAGAAAGCACTTCACTCCTACTAGAATGTGTAGAGTGCAAAAGACTGACCACATAAGTGCGGGCAAGGATGATGAGGAACTTGAACTCTCTTACCCTGCTAGTGGGGACTTCCAACCACTTTGAAAACCATTTAACAGATTTTCTAAAAAGGCAAACGTACTCCTCCATGACCAAGCCATTCCACTCCTATATTTGTCCAAGAGAAATCAAAGCATGTGTTCAACTCAAAGCCTTCGACTTGAATGTTCACAGTAGTGCTTGCTCCCCAGTGATTCACAACGGGAAGTGATTTTGCTTCCCAGGGGATATTTGGTGACTCTGGAGACATTTTGGCGTTCATAACGAGTGGTGCTATTGGCATACAATGAGTAAAGACCAGAAATTCTGCTGAATATCCTAGAGTGCACAGGACAGTCCCTCACAACAAGCAATTATCCAGCCCAAAATGTCTGTAGCTCTAAAATGGAGCAACCCAAATGTCCACTAATAGGTAAAGGGACAAAAAAATGGTGGTATATCCATACCATGGGATACAGCTAACCCTTGAACGTGGGTTTGAACTGCATGAGTCCACGTATATGTGGATTTTTTTCAGTAAATACAGTAGAATACTACACATGTATATTCTCTTTGTTATGGTTTTCCTAATTGCATTTTCTTTTCTCTAGCTTACTTTATTGTAAAAATACAGTACATAATACACAGAACATATAAAACATGTGTTAATTATTGACTATTTATGCTATCTGTAAGGCTTCCAGTCAACAGTAGGCTATTAGTAGTTAATTTTTGAGGGAGTCAAAATTATACATGGGTTTTTGACTGTGCATGGGGTCAGTGCCCCTAATGCCCACATTATTCAAGGGTCAACTGGGTTGTTAATGACAAATTATTTGTAAAATGTGATAGTTGGATATAGTGCTTTCACTCCTTATATTTTTACGGATGTATCTTTTTTCCACTTATAGACTCTTTTCACAGTTTTTGGTGCTTTCTAGAGTAACTGGATCAGTCTACTGTTGTAACACTAAATTCACATAATGGCAGCCAACCATCAAGAAAATGTACAATTGCGTAGGTTGTTCTTGCCAAGGCCACCTGCTCATTGTTCTGTGGCCAATGAACTTCCTCTTCTCAGCGTGCCTACTGAAGCCAAGGGCATTTAACAATAACCGAACTTAGATAAGCTGTTCTAAATTCTCTTATACCACCTAAGACACAAATGCCCTGGTAAAAGCTAAGACAAGGTGATCCTAGCTAAGATGAGATGAGATGGAGTCTCACTTAGAAAAATGACTTTGGGAATTGACTAGAAAGAGCTGAGGAGTCTGAGTAGAGAAATTGGGGGCACAGAGAAAACCTGAAGGAAACCTGGGATTAATTTCCAGTCTTAAAGCCCTGGATTGATCAATGCACCAGAAGGGGAGAGAAAGGGGAGGGGCTTGAAAAGAAGAAGAGACAACAAAGCAAAGGGACCTGAGATGTGCTTCTGGGGAAATACTATAAGAGCACCAGATACAGAAGAAGAAAAGGAAAGGAAAAAGAATAAACAATTTATAGTTTCCCCCGTGAACAAAGCATATGGGTCACTGATCTCGTCCTGGAAACCATGAATTAATAGACTTACTGCATCATCATATGTAGCCTAGGGACTCCGTTTTCTCTGGGTCACGGGGGAAACCAGTCCTTGACTGAAATGTGGCCAGAATTTCTGAAGTCGTTTTGAGCATTCAAGATTATGTTAAATGAGCAAAAAAGTCAAACTGATACAAGTCTGTCTTCTCGGAGAATGACCATTTCAACTTCACTTTCTCATCTGATAATTACAAACTTTGGTTTTAAACACTCCATTTGAACACTTTGGTCCACTGCTAAATATGAAAAGCAAGAACTGAAACTTCGCAGAAAAACAGATTAGATGTAGATTACAAACAGAACCATCTGTCACTTTCAGGGAACATATAAACCAGCACAAATGACATTAAGTAGCAGTTTTCATGGCACTGCCTATGTGGCAGGAAGAGATCAAAGAAACATGGTCTTTGCTACCTGAGGAAAACGGGAAGTTACTCAAGCAGGAAGAGCCTTATATAAAATTAGCATGGATATGTTTATTCTTATTTTATTTTAATTTCTTTAAAGATTTTATTTATTTATTTGAGACAGAGAGCATGAGCAGGGGGAGGCAGAGAGGGAGAAGCAGGCTCCCTGCTGAGCAGGGAGCCCGATGTGGGACTAGATCCCAGGACCCCAGGATCATGACCTGAACTGAAGGCAGCCGTTTAACCTACTGAGCCATCCAGGCACCCCTATTTATTCTTATTTTAAAGACAGCTTTGTTTGTACTGAAAAATAAGCAGAAAGCAGCCAAGCAGTGGGTGTCATTGCTTCATTTTGTTGGGAGAGAGTTCTACTTGGATACCAAGAATTAGTTCCCTAGATTAACTCATTCTCCAATGGGCTGTCAGTTTTAGTTGGTCGCCTTGCATTGTCGCTCAAATGCTTCCATTTGTATTGTCTTTATTTATTTTTTTATTTTACCTTCTCAATGAGATTTATTTTCCTTGAAGATAGTTTTTTGTGTGTGTATTATGCCACACACACGTGCACACACACACACACACACACACACACACGGCTGTTCTCACTACTCACAGCAGTTGTGTTCTATAGGGAATACTGCGATTGCTCCTAGGGAAATGCAGGGTTAGCTTCTTTCCAGTCTCTGGTCACATTTTCATCAACTGGTGGATACATAACTTGTTTTACGTGTGTTTTATGGGGGTTCTGTTTTGAGACCCCTATTTAATATATATTGTTGATTCATTTACTTGAACTCATGGACAACGGCATCATATCTCATGTCTGATAGAAGCTCTGTAACACATATTTTCTCCTCAAGGCACATCGCAGCCTTCTCTCACTTAAGAACACTGGACAGCACTGCAGCACTATGCTTGGAAGCCATTTTAAACAGTGGAATCACCAACAAAAATGAGGAAAATGTGGCACTAAATAGATGGAGAAAAAGACACTTGTTTACAACCAGGCAAAACGCTGCTTTGTTCTACCTCAGCTAGGAAAATGCCAGGGCAACTCAGAGTTTTCCTGCTCTGTGCCTGTCCTTGAATGACTGGCAAAGTGCTCTAAGTATTGATCTTGAGGCTGCAAATAAATTTTCGCAAGTGTGCAAATTCGCAAATACAGGATCTGTGAATAATGAGGATCACCCATCTATGTGTATTTCTTCACAGCAACGTCTAACAAAGTATATGGCCATAGTCAATGCAAATTATAGATTTCGTTTCCTTGAAGATTGTTGCTATCTAATATATTAATAATACTTTTCCCAGAAAACTCCTGGCTTAGGACATTTCTAATATGACATTCTCAATTATAAGCCCTTTATGGTTTTTGTTGAACAAAGAAATGTTGTTGGATTTCCACATGGTAACTGCAGAGTCTACGCTGATGTATAGGAAAATGCCAGCATATGACAGGTGCTCTATAAATGCTACATACTTTTCTTTGTTTCCTGATTCATGTTCCTTCTTATTTTTATTTGCTTTCATTTTACTAGCTTAAATTATCCACTGCATGAGTAAATGCACAGGCAGGAAATTCCATTTCAACATATGATGTGGATATAAAATCACCGAGGATACATCACTCTGAATTTGGGTGGTATCTTTCTTTTCCTCAGAGTCCTCAAAAGGTTTCTAAGCTTCAGGTGGAAATAAAGGGAAGCATAAGCTTCACATAAATTGAATGATTTTTTTTTTTAGATGCCAAAACGTAAATAGTAATTCCAAGTGTAAAAGAACGTAAAGTTATTTACAAATTTCAGCTGGAATCCTAGAGAAGCATTAACGATCAGATTAAAATAATACTGTAATAGGCAAGACTAGAAAGTGATCTCTTTTATAATATGTTTTAAATGCTATTTGTATTGACACTTCACCACCACTCTCAGAAGTAGGTATTGTTGCAAATACTACAGCAGACCTTGGCCTTTCCAGGATTCATGCTGAATTATTCCACTAGGCCAATGATCCCCAATCCGTGGAAAACATCTTTGTTGTGGATTTATTCTGTTATAAGGGCTTTTGACCCTATTGACAGCAAGCACCATCCTTTGGAATGTAAGTGTGGCAGTCTGCCTGGCAGAAACTGTGCCATTGGAATGGAAATAACGTTGAATAGCAGAAGACATTTGACCTGCCACTTTGACGGCCCTGCTCTAAATCATTTAATCTTTCTCTTCCTTGGTCTCTGTGTCATTAAAATGAAGAAATCAGAACAATTTCTATCGATGAATGCTTTGACATCTGTAATTCACAGACAGTTTATCTACAATGTGGGGCTTTGTCACAGGTAAGTCGAGTAGTGAAAGGAAAAGACAGGGAGAGCAGAAGATAGTAATGATAATTACAAGACCAATAAACACGGAGACTGTCGATGGCCAAGATAGCGGGTGGTGTGGTTCTATTGAACCTTTTGGTTCTATTGAAATCCCACTTTCTGGTTCTATTGAAATCCCACTAAAACGACAGTAACCAGGTTTTGTTAAGGCAGAAAACCACAAGAAAGGAGAAAACAGAGAGGAAGTAGCAATAATGATAGATGCTAGAAAGCAGGCGGATGAGCCACAAATGAATCGGCAGACCCAAAACAACGGAATCCTATGAAGACAGGTAAAAATTGAATGGATTGATTAATACGAATTTTTCGAGGCCTCCAGAATGACCCCATTAGGGACCTCTGAGAGTTAGGGGTAAAAGGAGACCCTAAAGAAAGATGATTGATTGAAAGTCTACATCAGCAACTGTCAGATCACCCACTCCTCTCCCACCAGAGCCCGAAACTATAGCTTTTAGGTTTGCTCTCTAAAGAGAGCTAAGAGCGAGTCTCTGGACTGGGCGATACCAGGCAGGAAGATGGGTATGTAACCCTGTGAGGAGGGATCTGGGTGCTGAGGCCTGTTCCTCTCCCCCCACTCAGCTTCCCCAATGTTGGCAGGCCGGCTCCCCTTCCAGGCAGAAGACAGGAATCACTGTCTTCTCCAGAGACTATGACCTACGCATATAAATATAAAAATATTTATATTAGAGATTGCGCAACTCATCAGCCCAGACCCAGCTCCCTACAGCAAGGACTTTATGCATCAGAGTCTCCAAGCCATGGTGTTTTCCAAGCCACTTTTTAGTCTCCCCTTGTATGAGCCTACAACCAGCATTACCCAACATCTGAGCAAAGGATTTATCATTAAAGAATGAGAGAGACAGACAGACAGAAAGAATAAGATTGAGAGAGAAACGGACCAAAACAAACAGAAAAAAGTAACTTGGAAGAAATAAGAAACTCTGCAGGGGGAAGAAATTATTAGAAATAAAACCAGTACTAACGAAGATAATATATTGCAACCACAGAGCATGAACAGGTTGTATAAAAATGGGGTATACATGAGGGGAAAGCTGGAAACAAAGAAAATATCCTGTACACTTTCAGAAAGAAAAAGTAAACAGAAACAAACAGACCCCATGTAAAAGATCGTGATCAGAATGGCCTTGGACATCCCAACAGCAGTGCTGGAATGGGAAGGAAAATTCTATATACAGCCAACTTATCGACCAAATGTGAGGCTGGAACACAGCCATTTGTATAAATGCAAAATTTTATTTACCATGTTTTTTTATTCAGAAATCTATTTTTTAAAGCTGATGAATTAGCAAGCCAAAGAAGAGAGAAATAGAGATTTTAGGAACCAGAAATCTAGCACAGAACAGAGGGGAGGAAAATTCTCAGGCATGAAGGATAAGCAGTTGAGACTGGCATAGGATCCTCAGGAATGGTAAATTCATAGACGACCTGATGTGTCTCAACATCTTGAGGTGAGATTTGTGTAGCCAGAAAAGCATGTGGGGTTGAAATACGAAGTACCTATAAAACGAAGCAGAATACACACACGCACACACACGCACACACACACACACAGAGAAAGAGAAAGAGAGAGGTGTTAACAATGAGGCGAACTGGTAAGAGGTATACATGAACACTGTGTCCCGTGTTATTTTTGCAACTTTTCTGTAAATCTATAATTATTCCAAAATATAAGCATTTATTTAAAACGATAATGTGAGACACTGGAAAAAAGTTAAGAACACTAAAATTTGACATGCACATATGTATATGAAGGGGGAGATTAGGGATGACTAGGCAGGAAAGAAAATCTGGAGAATGAAAGCCTTACCCACTGAAGGGCCTAGCAGTGATGTGCCCAAGCTCAGCAAAAGCAACCTTGCCTTGGTTTACCCATCCTGCACGAGAATGTGTGCATAGGGCTTCCAACCAATGGAGAGCAGAAGGAGATGGTGGTTTCAGGCAATCACGTAGGGGGTGCTCCCTGCCTCATGTATGTTGGATCTCCCTTTCCGATCTCAGCCAACAAAAACAATTCCCAATTCTTTCCTGCTCTCCAGAACCCATCTCTCACATGAAGCAACTGGTTGATTTTGAAGATTCAAGTGTTGGAGTCCGTAGAGAGAGGTCTGAGCCTGACACCCCTCATTTTACCATGAGAGAAGATGAGCCCAGACAGGTCTTGTCACTTGCCCAGAGTCATGCTGACCGCAACTTCCCAGGTAAGAGCTCTCCCAATGCCGCCTTACAAATGTGAGCCAGACTGCATACACACATGGCTACATCGAATCCAAATATTCTCTTTCTTCTTAGTAAAATAAAATTGAGGCAAAGCCTTTCAAAAGTATGTAAAGCAAACATCTCCTACAATCCCATGCTACCCCCCAGAAGTAGCTTCCTGAATTATCCCCCATTCCTATCCCATTGCACAAATGAGGAAACGGAGTCCCAGAAAGTCTGTGCGGTGGGAGAGCGGACAAGTGGCACTGCCAGCATGGGGACCAAGGCTGCTCTCTGCCTGCTGCAGAGTACACTTTCAATCAAGAACGCACTCTGAGGGCACCTGGGTGGCTCAGTCGGCTAAGCATCTGCCTTTGGCTCCAGTAGTGATCCAGGGGGTCCCAGGATCGAGTCCCGCATCGGGCTCCCTGCTCCGCAGCGCGTCTGCTTCTCCCTCGGACCCTCCTCCCTGCTCGTTCCCTCTCTCTCTCTAAATAAAATTTTTAAAAAAAGAAAAGAAAAGGGGCGCCTGGGTGGCTCAGTTGGTTAAGCGACTGCCTTTGGCTCAGGTCGTGATCCTGGAGTCCTGGGATCGAGCCCCGCATCAGGATCCCTGCTCGGCGGGGAGTCTGCTTCTCCCTCTGACCCTCCTCCCTCTCATGCTCTCTGTCTCTCATTCTCTCTCTCTCAAATAAATAAATAAAATCTTTAAAAAAAAAAAAAAAAAAGAAAAGAAAAGAAAAGAAAGCATTCTGAAGGTCAGGTGGCCATAAAACTGGTGACTTCTGTAAGACATCAACTTTAGCTATTTTTAAGCATTTTATACCTTTTGTTGTCCATTCAGAGGCTAAAACCTAACCCCACCGTGGGACGGCATTTGGCTGAATTTAAATAACCCCGAGATGCAGACATCTTAGGATCAGAGTATTATTTGGATTTTTCCCTCTGTTAACCTATTGCCATGGTAAGCTTTTTAATGCTTCTGGAGTGCAGAAAGAAAAGGTTTTAATCATTGAAAAAATTGTTCTGTCATTTATATGAGCTCATCGGCATTTATTAATATTCCAAAGAGGTTGGCTTGCCCCCACTCCCTATCAGATCCTCTTTTTTACTGTATAATCTTTCACAAAGAGCAAGGAATGTGTAAGGAAACCAACCAGTTGCTAGTAAGGCTTTTGCTTTGAAGGGAAAGGGTTCAAATAAATTCAATCCTGTTTGCAAAGAAAAACTTCAAAGCCTTTACAGGCACGTCCTTTTTTTAAATTCAAGTTGTTAGACTTGTTCCCCTACTTAAAGGTAAAAAGATGAAAGAAAGTTAATCCTCCATAAATTTTCCCTCCTATTATGCCAGAGTTTCAATACAATACCTTTTTGCTTAGTAATTCTAAGGGTAAAAGAGAGGCTGGAGCCAATAATTAGCAGAGTTGCAAATTGCCATTGTTTTAAGTGGGTGTCCAGACGTGCCTCAACCTCAGGATTCCTATCAAGTCTCAGATATATGCTCCTCTCCATCCCACAGTGGCTCATCCTTGGGTTATTCTGACTTGTCATGAAAGCACCCCAGAAGAAATTTAGCACAATTTTCAATACAGATCTCCCTTCTCCGGGAAATCATTTCAAAGCAAAAACTACATTTTCCTTTACAATCTTCTTAAAATTGCTACCACTTCACATTAGTTACACCTCATCGGTATCTAGGATTAAGAATTTCATTTGCAAAGACAAAGAGAGTCCCCCCTACCCCCATATCTTGTTCCTACTTCAGGATAAGCTTTCAAAATCCTAATTGTGTTGACCTTTGCTTATTTTAAATAATTAGATGAAAAATCCCTCAGACTGAGGAGCTTTCAGCATTGCAAAGGATGCTCTTCTGGGTCTAAAAAACCCTAAAGCCTGTTTATTCTATGGCATTTGGGCCCAAATATTGTTTTCTCAAAGCTCTATTCCTTGGCAAAAAAGATACAATTATTCACCCATGTTTCTGGTTGTTGGCAAAATGCAGATTCAGAAGTTTGTAGGAGTCAACGTTCCTGGTACTGGATTAAAATGCAATTAAGCCCAAAATTCCTTCTTAAAACATGCAACAAATTCTTCTAGTCAATAAGGAAGAAATGGGACGTTATTGTTTAATAGACACAGACTTTCTTTTTGGAATGATGAGAAAAAATTCTGGAAATGGACAGTGGTAATGGTTGTACAACGTTATGAATGTACTTAATACCCCCGACTTATACCCTTAAAATGGTTAAAATGGTAAATTGTATGACATGTATATTTTGCTACAATTTTTAAATTTAATAAGTAAATGAGAGTTTTGTCTTAAAAATGTTAAATAATGTAGGGCTGGGAAATAAGCACAAAAAACAAGACAATGTTTCTGGTGGATAAACTATAATTAATAGATATCAAAAATCTAATATGAAATTTCTAACATAGAAATTCCACTTTTATCACCTTATCTTAAGGACATAATTTAAAATTTACACAACAGCGTTGTTTTTCATAGCACATTGTTAGAAAAATGCTGGGAGGACTTTAATGCCTGACAATATTAGTTCAGTAAGTTCTGGTTAATTTAGTAAATAAATTACGTCTCTTTTGTTTACTCTTCTGCTTCTGACTTTACATTAAATCTGGGCATTCCTCTGCTTCTTTCTAAGGCTTTCTTTTAATTACCACTGGTTCACTCAACAATTACTCATCGACACTTCCTCTGTCAGGACCACAGGAGGTGCTGGGGATAAAGCTTTCAGCAACTCAAACCAAGTCCCTTTCCTCACGAAGTTTATAAAAGTTGAGGAGAATACAAAGAAAAAAAATCAGCAGTTTTAATATCACATGACAAGTGTTAGGATATGGAATGCTCTGGGAATATGTCAGTCAGTCCCTTAAACCAGGTCTGGGTACCTCTGAGATGACTTTCTGGAAAAAATCAAGTCCCCAGGATGAGTAGAAATTAAGCAAGGGAAGAGAGGAAGGGGAAAGGAAGAATGTTCCAGGCAGACATCATAGCACATGTAAGGACTCAGAGGTGAAACCGGAGGGATGCCTGCCTGGCTCAGTCGGTAGAGCATGTGACTCTTGATGTCAGGGTTGTAAGTTTGAGCCCCATGTTGGGCGTAGAGCTTACTTTAAAAAAACCAAGGGGCACCTCGGTGGCTCAGTCGGTTAAGCGTCTGCCTTTGGCTCAGGTCACGATCTCAGGGTCCTGGGATCAAGCCCCACATCGGGCTCCCTGCTCAGTGGGGAGCCTGTTTTTCCCTCTTCCCCCCTGCTTGTGCTCACTTGCTCTCTCTCTCTCAAATAAATAAATAAAATATATTTTTAAAATTTTTAAAAATTAAAAAAATTAAAAAACAAAAAAACTGGAAGTATGTCAGAACAACATGAGCAGAGAGATGCCAATTCTCAATGCAAATTCATTCCCACAGAATGTTCAGGAAGATTTTCAGATCCTATACTGTCCCCTCTGCTCTGTACGGCACAGGGCTAGGCTGGGTGCCATAAATACACATCACGTTATAATCCCCTTGTAGACTTGGAATGGGTGCTCTTTTTCCTGCTTCGTAGATGAGGAACTAGGCCCCACAGGTCTGGATTAGCTTTTATACGTGGCAGCTATATTTGTTTAATGAACATGGAATGTTGAGTTTATTGCCTTTTAGATTTTGAAAATGCACATCAGTGCAAATCTGTGGGACTACGGGGGTCTGGCCAAAGACAAAACATATCCCAGTTTACAGCCCCTTTGCCCACTGAGCCCACTTCCTCCTGGGCCCCTGAAAGGCTTTTCCCTCACAGAGGCTTCGTGCCAGTGTGATCCCTCACCTGGAACACCGTCTCCTGCTTTGGGTCGGCTTCATTCTGACTTGTCTTTCAAATCTCAGCTTAAAGACTGCTTCTTCCAAAAAGCTGTGGTTCTTCCATCTTCCTGTTCTTCTGCGTTGCTATGTGATATATTATTTCTTGCTTCTCTATCCCTCACCAAACTGTAAGCTGTATCAGGGCAGGGACTCTTAATCTTTTTTTTTTCTTTTCAGTTTTACTAAGAAATAATTAACATACATCACTGTATATGTTTAAGACATACAGCACATTGTTTTGATTTACATCTACTATGAAATGATGACCACAGTAGGTTCAGCTAGCATCCATTATCTCATATAGACACAAGTAAAAGAAAGAAGAAAAAAGGGCACCTGGGTGGCTCAGTCGGTTAAGTGTCTGCCTTCTGCTCAGGTCGTGATCTCTGGGTCCTGGGATCGAGCCCTGCATCGGGGCTCCCCGCTCAGTAGGGAGTCTGCTTCTCCCTCTACCCACCCCCCCGCCTCCACCTGCCCCACTCTACCCCTCCCCCCATTCATGCTTTTGCTTTCTCTCTCCCTCTCAAATAAATATTTTTTTAAAAAAAGAAGAAAAAAGAAAACATTTTTCTCCTTGTAATAGAACTCTTAGGATTCACTCTTTTAGCAACTTTCTATATATCATACAGTGGAATTAGCTATAGGCATCATGTTGTACATTGCATCCCTAGTACTTATTTATCTTGTAAGTGGAAGTTTGGGCCTGTTGTTAATGGTGAAAGAGCAGCTCAGAAGCATGATGCTTGGCTTAGAAGCCTTGCGGCACCTAACACTGCATTGTACTGACAGCACATTGCCAAACTGAAAACAGGCTCCAGATGCATTATGCCCTGAGAAAAGCGCATAATATTTATGGTATTATCCCATTTTGGAGAGGAAAACATTCTCGGAAAAAAATTCTCAAAGGGCAAATAGCAACATGATAACTGAAATGGTCTCAGGTCCATCATCTGCTACTTACTGAAGGGGTGGGTCTTCAGTCTGTTTGGTTTGGGTTTTATCTGTGTTTGCTGAAATTTGGGGACACATGAGCATTTTTTTTCTGCTTTAGTAATAATAATGAAAACAAAGAAGCCATATAGAGAAGTAATTTAGGAAATTCAAGATTTTAAGCTGCTAAAATCTATTATTTCAGAGTGTGTATAAGCTTGGCCAAGAACAGACTTCTGAGTTAATTTGTTAAATCTACACAAATAATGGAATTTACTCAACTCCTGACTCTCAAGTTCAAGGATTGGAATTCTCAAAGTTCACCATTACATTCTGCTTCTATTAAAAAGGAAAATATTGCTGCTTCCCTAGAAACAGACTTTGTTTTACAATGATGGTGTTATCTTCACTAAATTTTTCCTCTTTTCATTAAATCTGTGTATTTTGGAAGAATGTTTTAAGTACTATCAGAAAGCACTTCACCTTCAAGTTATTTTTCTTCCACTAATTGCCTGTGTCTCAAATATTCCCAACTATAGCAACGCAAGAGCAAGCACCCCCAGTTCTTCTCATTCTGTGAGACCTATTGTTAGGGCCATTCCATTGTTAATCAGGATGAGACAATCATATATTTAGTCTACATTGGTGCTTGTTCAATGCCAGTATCTTAATTTCAAGAACTGCATGATTTTATCAGTTGTGTGTGAAAACCACTTCACAGCACATAGAAGATCTCGGCTCTTTCTCTACAGCTTCCCAGAAACCTTGGCTTCCGGGTTTCTCATTTCTCCCCACCCCCAAACCCCCACCCACCCCCCACCCCTCCAACCCCCCGTCCACCCCCCCACCCCCGAGGGAAAACAGCAGGTTTTTACGCAGCAACTACTTGGCTGGTGGGGTGCGGGTCCGGTGACTGCGGACGGCAGATCCATTGAGAAGGTTAACTAGACAGCCACCGGCACCATTAACACATTAACTCTCTGGCCAGTTTATTCTGGCACCTAGGTGAGAATGGTGTTTGCAAAACTGGAACAGAAACCCAGCTAAGTTTTGAAAAGGGGGACGGGGGATGGGGTGTAGGCAACCAGCAAAGGGAAAATGCCTCGGAAGATGTCTGGGCTGAGAGCGCAAGAAGGCAAGACGCAAGATTCAGAAAGGGAATAGCAAAGCCAGGTGGAAAGCATTTCCCCGGTGATTCTCCCAGACCTCTTAGAGAAGTTGCTTTCAATCAGAGGGCCTCGGGGTGGCTCAGTGGGCCCCGTCGTGCCTCTTGTGTTGGAGACAGGAAATAGGCACTGGGCACTGAGGTAAGCCGCATTCATGCAGGCATGACGTCATCAATCGTAGCAGCCCTGGGAAGTGGGTATTGCTCTCCTCGTCTTTTATTTATTTATTTATTTGACAGAGAAAGACACAGCGAGAGAGGGAACACAAGCAGGGAGTGGGAGAGGGAGAAGCAGACTCCCCGCCGAGCAGGGAGCCTGCTTCTCCCTCTGCCTGCCCCTCCCCCTGCTTGTGCTCTCTTGCTCTCTCTCTCCCCCTCTCTCTCTCAAATAAATAAATAAAATCTTTAAAAATAAATAAATAAGTGGAAACAGAGATTCAGAGGGGGTTCATTGATGTGCCCAGGGCCCTGAAGTGACATCCAGGCCCTTCCTCTCCTCTTACTATGTCCCCTGGAGTCAATAAGAAGGGGCTCTCACACCTCAGGCCTCATCTTTTCTGCAACCACCCCCGTTCCCTCCAAAACTGCACCCTATCCCAGACTCTCAGCACCACCCAGATGCAAACCTCTAAACTCAGGCTGCCATCTCTTAAGTGCCCACCCACACTCCTGAGGAGTTCCTATGCTAATGTCACATGCCCCAAAGCAAACCCTCCCTGGGCCTTCCCTTCCTCTGGAAACAGTAGCTCCCTTCTCCTAGTCCACTTGGACTTGCAGTCCACTCTGGTTCCTCTCTGCATCTCAGTTCCCACCTCTGATCCAAGCAAGAAATCCCTGTTAGATTGCCTTCAGGATCATCCAGGTGTGACCAGCTCTCCCACCTTCTCCCCTCCCCTGGCCCAGCCACTGTCGACCTAGCTACCCTATTGCCTCTATCCCTGACCCTTAGTGTCTTCTCTGCACACAGCTTCCAGCCGCCCCCCAGCAACCTGCCATCTCACTCAGGTGAAAGCCAAACCTGTCCAGTGGCTCCAGAAACCGCCCACACCCACCATGCAACCTCATTTCTAACCCACCTCCCTAGCTCTAGTCTCACTGGCCTCCAGCATTCCTCAAACACTGGGGACTTTCTACTCAGATATCCCCTCACTTCCCTGAGTCCTTGTTGGAAGGTCCTCAGTGAGGTCTTGCCACCTGCTTTCTTTACAATTGCATTACCCCTAACACACCCTCTCCCTTCACCCTTTCTGGCCCTCTTTCCCTGGACTGGATGGCTCTGGACACCATCTGCTGTACGAGATGGTTCATCCTGCTCCACACATGGAGAATGGAATCACTCAGAAGGCGGAAACCGTTTACTATGCTGCTTTCTCATTCACTGCTTCCCGGCAAGAGTTCCTGGAGCATGACAAGCATCCACAAAAATTCCAGTATATTCTTGATGAATGTATTTGCATCACCCTATGTACTTCTTTTCTTGTCATTGTACTTACTCTCTGTTGGATTCTTATGTTTCATTCATCCTCCATGGAGACATTTCTAATCTGTTAGGAGTCCATTTCTATCAATTCTGAATCTTCCAGTAGTATTAAGATGCCAGATTAAACACTGGGTTCATTTTAAACTCATATAGCTCAGCCTGTAACCAGTGCCTATTCATGAAATCAGCATCCAAAGATCAACAGAAATATCAAAATTCCCCTTGTGAGATGGCTGAAGTTCAGATAAAAGCACTCACTAATATTTTGTCATTAACAGGACACCAGAATGGCAATATTTTACATTACATTACATTACACCTCTGCAGTTTACAAACCACTTTCACCCAAATATTATCTAATCTTCATAGCACACATATGGGATATCAGTATAATTATTATCCTGTTTTACAAATGAGGACATTGAGACCTCAGAGAAGTTTTGTGATTTATCCTATGCCACAAATAGTAGATCACTTGAGTACTGCCCACCACAAGGTAATATATGAGAACAGACAATGAGTGAACAGAAATTGCAGAAAAAGAGAGCCCAGCATACAGCAGTTTTGGGGGCAGTCTTGAGATTGTCAGAGAACCAACATGGCACTTTAGATGGGGACAGTACAAACAACCAGAAACTAAAGAGAAGAAATCCTAGAGTTGAACCCAGATCTGTCTGATTCTAAAATTCCTCCCTTTACCCACTCAGGCTCCACCTCAGGAAACCCAAGATGGATATCCCCAGTACCATGGAAGTACAGAACAGACACCACCCCAAATTAAATCTGATCTGGGAAACAAAGGCAAAAGAAAAAATAAAGTTCCTTACTACCTACAGCCCATCGACAAGTCCCTGAAACAGGCAGAGTGACATTCCTCTAAGAACTCAGCTGCCTCGATGTTAATACTTTGCTAAGGGCAAAAGGGAATCTTAGCCTGATCCCCAGGATCCTGTTAAGTCTACTCTAACATTTCCAAATTCCTTTGGAAACGTCCTTTATCTCTACCCCCCAAGATATATGTTGGCAGTTATCCCCAAAGCATATGACCCACCGATATACATCTGAAGGGTCTCATGATTAAGGTTTTTATTAAGCAGTAAAAATTGACCTCTTCTTAACAATAGCTAGCCCCTCAAGGTTCTGGAAACCTTGCCTCCAAAATTCCTTAGAGACTTATGCTATCCCTAACCCCCTCCCAACTTGAAAGTATATAGTCAGCCACTCCTCATGATCCCAGGGCAGCAGCTCTTTCTGCCCACAGATCCTGTCCCTGTGCTTTAATAAAACCACCTTTTTGCACCAAAGACATCTCAAGAATTCTTTCTTGGCCGTTGCCCCAAACCCTAACATCTTTCCTACATGAAAATCCACATGACCGTTTATGGGTTGTGTATTTAAATGAGGTTTGCCGTGATAAATCTTCCAGAAAGTGGAGCCATTTCTGTAGAATGTGCCTGGTGCCTGGCACATTTTCACATGGTGACATGTGCAGGACTCTGGGCTCCCTTCTTTATAACTTGGGAACCCAACCAGGTACATGAGGATGTGTCCTGAGTCTCTAATGCCCCAGAGCTTAATACAAACACAAAGGGCCTCTGTAGCAGGAAACTAGCAAATCGACATTACTTTAGTTGCAGAAAGCGATTGCATCCTGTGGCAGGTTTACTCAAGAATTATAGTTATTATAATTATGCTTATTATTGATCGATATCTCTCAGCTCCAAGCCCCCTTCCCCAATTCATTGCCCTGTAATTCTTCTTTTTTTAAATTGTTGTAAAATACACATAACATAATGTTTACCACCTCAACTTTTACAAGAGTGCACTACAGTGACAATAAGTACATCCGCATTATTGTGCAACCATCACTGCCGTCCATCTCCAGAACGCTTTCTTCATCACAAGCTGGAACTCAAACTCCCCATTCCCCCTTTCCCCAGCCCTAGCAGCCACCATTCTACTTCCTGTCTCTATGAATTTGATCTGTCATATCAGGGGGATCGTAAAGTATTTGTCCTTTTGTGACTGGCTTATTTCACTTCACACAAAGTCCTCAAGGTTCATCTACATTGCAGCCTGTGTCAGAATCTCTTTCCTTTTACAGACTGAATAATATTCCTTTGTAAGCATATACCACATTTTGCTATTCATTCATCCATCATTGGACACTTGGGTTGCTTCCACATTTTGACTATGAACATGGACGTACAAGTATCTGTTCAAATGCCTGCTTTCGTTTCCTTGGGGTATATACCCAGAAGCGGAGTTGCTGGATCATATAAAAATTCTATGTTTAATTTTTCTGAGGAGCCACCATACTGGCTGGGACTGCGAAAGTATTCCCCAATCTCCCTCATCAGCTGGCTTTTCATTACTTTCTCCCAATGGGAGTCTCAGACGAGAAACTGGAAGGTAAAAAGAGAGAGATAAGCAATTCTGCCTTCCACAGCAAGTACTATATTAAAAAACGAAGAGAACCAAATAAGCTCAGCTCTGCCACTCCCTTAGCTCTTAACCTTCCCAAATCTCTACCCTTTGGGGCCTGGTTTCTCATCTCTAAAAGCAGGAACTCAAAAGATTTTTTAAATTCCTTCAGGCTATAAAAGCCTACATTTTACATAAATAAAAGACCATGAAGCTATGCCAAATATTTTAAAAACCCTATGCACCAACGAATTGAGTTAAGCTTGAGTGGCCCTATTCTAAAAACTTGACTGCTTCTCCCAAAATTCAGACTTCAGCTTCCAACCCTGACAGGATAACTCATATCAGCCCTAGCCTACATCATAGAGAACTATGAAACTGAACTCAATCTATAAAGCCAATGATTTCAAGCACTGACAACAGGAAACAGAGGGTGGTAATCCTAGAGAAAAGGGAAATACTCGAAATGAGCCCCAATGCACCCTGGGTTTCAGTCCATGGACACACTCCAGCAGACTGCAGCAAAGGGAGGTAGAACCCAAGCAGAGAGTTCTGATCTCCATGATTTGCAAAGGTGGATATTGAAGTTCAGAGCAGGTGAAGAACCTAGAATTTCTGGGGAAAGGTACTAGAGGCAAAGGAATAGCAGAAGTGTGAGTGGGCATTCCCCATGGTCCTGGGCTGAAGGCTGGACTGCACGAGGGCACAGCAAATTCTAAGAGGCCCTCCAGAGAAGAACTGCTGCAGGCTAAGAGCTCTACAGAGGTCCCAGGTAACTCAGGTCTGGGAGAGGTTGAAGTCCTACACAGTCAGAGTGGAGAAACTTTGCTGAACATTACAGGCATTCAACTAGGATCCCAGGAAGCTCATGCCATCTGAATAAAGAACATGCCTTAGAATAAGGGACACCTAAATCTAAGGACAAAACAGAAATAGATCCACCTGGTAAGATCAAGAGAACCCACTAATAATTTAACTTCTTGCTTGAGTTTTAACTCAATACTCTTTAAAGGAAAATGACATAGTCTAACCCTCCTGAACTTATCTTCCTTAATCCTTGGCATACAATGAAAACTTATAGGATATGCAAAGAATCAGGAAAATGCGACCTATAATCTAGATATTATATACGCTCCACATACATATCCTTTCCAGTAGAAAGACTGAAGAGATGTCTGAGAAAGCAAAATAGCCAAGGTGTCTCCTGATCTAGGAATAATTTACAAAAATTTACTAAATACTAATCCATCTACAGAAATGCTACACTTTTTACCCATTAATTATACCCATTATGGATTTTTAATGAGGTGCTAAATGATCCTAACCCTACAATCATTAACTTGAAACTAACTGTATCTTACTTAGAGAGAAGTAACTTTAACATAAATGTGAGTTTTTAATGTCCTACTTTTTTTCCTCCTTATGGACAAATCTTTTGCTAAGAATTCTAAAGAAAGGGCATGATCATAAAGCATCTTAGGAACCCGGTAAGTTTACATCATTTTGTGGTGAAACAGGTGCTGATATCTGGATGGCTGTATGACCTGCAGAGGACACCTCAGGATGGGGTGCCAGAAGCATGAAACCAGGGAATCTGAACCTCAGAGAAGAAGGATCTAGGATTGATGATGCCATCTGGGCAAACACAATGACCCCATCAGAGCTGAGCCCATTCAGGAAGAGGAACCGCCTGTCCCACGGCCACCATCATCACACACACCCCAGACATTATCCTCCATTCTCCAAAATGAAAAGGAGAACTTGCTGAGGTAATCATTTGAAGTAGAGTTTACCTCACTGTAATCACCAGACTACACTTTCCATAAGTATTATCTGTTATCTACATCTATATTAAGATTCTCTATTTTGCAATCAACTTTTACAGAAGAGAAGGAAATTAAAATTGAGAGAAGGATCATGATTTTAGCAGGAAGTAAGAGGAAGTGAATTGGTTGTTAATAAACTAAATAAAAACTAATACATATAAATAAACTGTACATTAAATTAAGTTAAATGGCACTCCTGGAATTAGAAAGGGAACATTATAGAAGAATGGGATAATCTATCAAGATCAAAAATCAACAAAAATTTAAACTCATTTTACAAAGCCAGTGTTACCCTGACACTGAAGCCAGTCAGAGACACCACAAGAGAATTACAGGCCAATATCCCTGATAAACATGAATGCAAAAAACCGTCAATAAAATGTTAGCAAACCAAATTCAACTTATACTATAGTCAAGTAAGTTTTTACCTGGGATGGTGCAACATATGCAAATCAATCAATGTGATAATGGCATATTTAACAGCATGGAAGAAAAAAACCCATATGATCATGTCAATAGACACAGAAAAAGCATCTGACAAAATCCAACATTCATTCTTGATAAAAACTCTCAACAAAATGGGTCTAGAAGGAACTTACCACACACAATAAAGGCCACATATGAAAAGCACACAGCTAACTTCATAATCAGTGGGGGGAAAACTGTAAGTTTTCTTTCTAAGATCTGGAACAAGGCAAGG
Source organism: Neomonachus schauinslandi (assembly GCF_002201575.2). Lineage (NCBI taxonomy): Eukaryota > Metazoa > Chordata > Mammalia > Carnivora > Phocidae > Neomonachus > Neomonachus schauinslandi. Next base: position 112,710,458 of record NC_058406.1, on the reverse strand, counting down.
ATGCCCCACTCTTCACACTTCCATTCAACATAGTACTAGAAGACCTAATCAGGGAAAAAGACAAGAGAAAGAAAAGGCACTCAAGTTGGAAAGGGAGAAGTAAAATTATCTATAAATTATAAGATCATATATGCAGAAAATCCTAAATATGCAACAATATAACTGTTAAAATGAATAAATGAATTCAGTAAAGTTGCAGGATACAAAATCAGGATACAAAAATCAGTCACATTTTTATATACAATGAACTATGCAAAGAGGAAATTAAGAAAACAAAAAATTCACAATAGGAAAAAAAAGAATAAAATAATTAGGCATAAATTTAACCAAAAAGGTGAAATTTGTACACTGAAAATTATAAAACATTGATGAAGAAAATTAAAGAAGACACAGATAAATGGAAATATATTCTGCGTTCATGGATTAGAATATTTAATATTGTTCTTTTTTAAAAGATTTTATTTATTTATTTGAGAGAGAGTGTACATGAGTGGGGGGAGGGGCACAGGAAGAGGAACAAGCAGACTCCCCGCTAAGCAGGGAGCCCAATGCAGGACTTTGTCCCAGGAACCCAAGATCATGATCTGAGCTGAAGTCAGATGTTTACCCGACTGAGCCACCAGGTGCCTCCAGAAGAATTAATATTATTAAAATGTCCATACTACCCAAGTCAATCTACAAATTCAATGCAATCCCCATCAAAATTCCAGTGGCCTACTTTACAGAAATAGAAGAATCAATCCTGAAATTCATATGACACCACAAAAGATTTTCAATAGCCAAAGGAATCTTGACAAAGGAGATCAAAACAGGAGGCATCACATGTCCTGATTTCAAAATATATTACAAAGTGACAGTAATCAAAACAGTATGGTATTGGGATAAAAACAGACATATAGACCAGTGGAACAAAATAGAGAGCACACATGCATCCATGACCAACTGATCTTCAACAAGATGCCAAGAACACACAAGAAGGAAAGGACAGAGTATATCCACATGCAAAAAATGAAATTGGACTCTTATTTTACGCCATATACAGCAATCAACTCAAAATGGATTAAAGACTTAAACACAAGACCTAAAACTGTAAGATTACTATAAGGAAACATAGAGAAAACTTCTTGACATTGATTTGGACAATGATTTCTTGGATATGACACCAAAAAAACAGACAACAAAAGCAAAAATAGACAAATGAGATTGCATCAAACTAAAAAGCTTCTGTACAGCATAGGAAACAAGCAACAGAATGCAAAGGCAATGTCCAGAATGGAAGAAAATATTTGCAAACCAAATATCTGACAAGCAGTTGATTTCCAAAATATATAAATAACTCATGTAACTCAACAGCAAAAAAGTGAATAAATAACCTCATTTAAAAATAGACAAAAGGAGTGCCTGGGTGGCTCATTCAGAAGAGCATGCAACTCTTGATCTCAGGGTCATGGGGTCAAGCCCCACATTGGGTGTATAGATTACTAAAAAAAATCATAATAAACTTAAAAAGTGGACAAAAGAGGGATGCCTGGGTGGAACAGTTGGTTAAGCATCCACCTTTGGCTCGGGTCATGATCCCGAGGTCCTGGGATAGAGCCCCGTGTTGGATTCCCTGCTCAGTGGGGAATCTGCTTCTCCCTCTCCTTCTGCCCCTTCCCCTGCTCATGCTCTTGCTCTCTCGCTCACTCTCTCTCTCTCTCTCTCAAATAAATAAAATCTGTTTTAAAAATGGACAAAATACCTGAATAAACATTTCTCAAAAGAATAGCCAAGAAGGGGGCACCTGGGTGGCTCAGTCAGTTGGGTGTCTAACTCTTGGTTTTGGCTAGGGTCATGATCTCAGGGTCATGGGATGGAATCCCATGTCAAGCTCCATACTGAGCAAGGAGTGTACTTGGGATTCTCTCTCTCCCTCTCCCTCCCCCTCTGCCCCTCCCCCACTTGCACTCTCTCGCTCTCTCTCAAATAAATTTTTTTTTTAAGTTTTCAGGCTTCATAAGTGTAGTTCCACCTTTAAAAAAAAGAAGAATAGCCAAGAGGTATACGAAAAGGTGTTCAACATCACCAGTCATCAGGGAAATGTAAATCTAGACCACAATATTACTTCACACCTGTTAGAATGGCTATTATCAAAAAGACAAGAGATAACAAATGTTGCTGAGGATGTGGAGAAAAGGGAACTCCTGTACACTGTTAGTGGGAATTAAAATTGGGACACCCCTTATGGAAAACACTACAAAGTTTTCTCAAAAAAATTAAAAATGAAACCACCATATGATCCAGCAATCCTACCTCTGGGGATATAGCCAAAGAAAATGAAATCAGTATCTCAAAGGGATATCTGTACTCTCATTTCATTGTAATGCACTCCTTGCAAAAGCATTAGTCACAATAACCAAAATAAGGAAAGCATCTAAATGTCCATCAGCAATGAATGGATAAAGAGAATGTGGTAGCTATCACATCATAGGCAAAAAAAAAAATATACATGCTATATATATATATCTATATATGTATATATAGATATATACATATATATATATACACACACCACATCTATCTATATATATGTGTGTGTATGCACACACACACACTGGAATATTATTCAGCCTTTACAAAGAAGGAAATCCTACCTTGTGACAATATGGCTGAAGCAGGAGGACATTATGCTAAGTGAAACAAGCCAGACACAGACAGACAAATATTGCATGATCCCACGTATGTGTGGAATCTAAAATAGTCAAATTCATAGAAGCAGAGAGGAGAATGGAGGTTTCCAAGGCTGAGGGGTGGGAGAAATGAGGAGATGTTGGTTACACAGTACAAAGTTTGTTATATAAGGTGAATAAGCTCTGGAGATCTAATGTACAGCAATGTGACTATAATTAATGGAGAAAAGGGAATTAATGATACTGTACTGTATCCTTGAAATCTGCTAAGAAGGTAGATCTTAAGTGTCGTCACCACACATGTACAGAAAACGGTAAGTAAGTAAAGTGACAGATATGTTAATTAGCTTGATTGTCATAATTATTTCACAATTCATACATATATGAAAACGTCAAGTTGTATACCTTAAGTATATACAGTTTTATTTGTGAACTAATACCTCAATAAAGTTGGGGAAGGAAAAGAAAGGGGCCTCAACCCTGACTGGGCACCAGCCCTTTCCACACATCACCTCACTCAGTCCTTACCACCATCTACACCCAGGTAGTATTATTAGCCAGTGTTACATAAGAGGAAACTGCATCAGCAAGAAGGAAAGTAGCTAGCCCAGGGGCATACAGCAAGTTTTACTAAAAAATAAATAAATAATAATAAAACAAAATAAGATAAAATAAAATCTTTTTAATACCACTATTTGAATTCAACCCCTGATAACTTAAATATCTTACCTTTGGAAAATGTTATAAAATATATTAGGTGTTGGGGCACCTAGGTGGCTCAGTTGGTTAGGCATCCTACTCTTGATCCCAGCTAGGGTCTTGATCTCAGAGTCATGAGTTTGGCCCCAAGTTGGGCTCCATGAGTATGGAGCCTACTTAAAAAAAAAAAAATTAGGTGTTGATACCAAAGAAAACAAAACAAAAACCAAAAAACAAAAAAAACCCTACCCCAACAAGAATTAAATGAAAAGAAACCAAGGATAAAATGCTTTTTCTTAAAAGAGGGAAACAATAAATATATGCAATTTTATTTGTCAGTTATGCCTCAATGTAAAAAAACTTTAAAAAAATTTTTAAAGAGGAAAACATGAATTGAAGGCAGGGACTCAAAGAAATATTTCTGCACCCATGTTCATAGCAACATTATTCACAATAGCTGAAAGGCAGAAACAAGATGAATACATAAATAAAATGTGATCTAGGGGCACCTGGGTGGCTCTGAAGTTTGAGCATCTGACTCTTGGTTTCAGCTCAGATCATGATCTCAGGGTCCTGGGATCGAGCCCCGCATTGGGCTCCGTGCTCAGTGGAAAGTCTGCTTGAGATTCTCTCTCTCCCTCTCCCACTGCCCCTCCCCCCACTCGCTCTCTCTCCCTCTCTCTAAAATAAATAAATAAATAAAAGTTTTTTAAAAATAAAATAAAATGTGGTAGATACATACAAAGGAATATTATTCAGCCTTCAAAAGGAAGGAAACTCTGACATAGGCTACAATGCAAAACCTTATGGACATCATGCCAAGTAAAATAAGCCAGTTAGAAAAAGACAAATACTGTATGCACTTACATGAGGTACGTAGAGTATGGAATTCATAAAGACAGAAAGCAGAAGGGCAGTTACCAGGAGCTGGGGGAGGAGGAATGGGGAGTTGTTGTTTAGTGGGTGTAGTTTCATATGGGACAGAGGAAGAAGTTCTGGAGATGGATGGTGGTGACGGTGGCATAACAATGTGAATGTACTTAATCCTACTGAATTGCACACTGAAAAATGGCCAGGATGGTACATTATAGGTATGTATATTTTACCACAATTACAAAAATAAGAAGAGGAAAGCAATAATTACTTTATGCTGTATTTATATTTATTTTGCTTATTAGGAGCTCAAATCACTTTCATATACTTTCTTTGACCTTTATTTTTCTTTTTAATATGAATATTTTCATCAAAAATCAAAATAGGATATTTACTAAGATGAAATTTACTTCCAACTTTTGCAGAAAAATTACGAAACAATTTCATCTTCCATTTTGAAGGATGTTAAAGGTCCTAACTATCCCAAACAATTTGAATAGAGGAAAACAATCATCAGAAACTCTCAAAATGGCAAACTTTACTAGAATTGATGGGGACCAACCCTTTGAAAATACCTTGTATTCTTTTTCTTTTTTAAGTTTTATTTATTTATTCATGAGAGTCAGAGAGAGAGAGAGAGGCAGAGGCAGAGGGAGAAGCAGGCTCCCTGCCTAGCAGGGAGCCCGATGCAGGACTCGATCCCAGGGCCCTAGGACCGAGTCCCGCATCAGCTCCCTGCTCAGCGGGGAGTCTGCTTCTCCCTCTCCCACTCCCTCATCTTGTAGTCCCTCTCTCGCTGTCTCTCTTTCTGTCAAATAAATAAATAAATAAATAAATAAATAAATAAATAATCTTTTAAAAAAAAGAAAAAGAAAAGAGAGATCTAATTGGTATATCTAGAAAAACATGATACTTAGAAAATTGTCAGGTATACCATCTTCACAAGATCTTAATTATAATGGTGAGTGCTGTGAATTGTGTAAGACTGATGAATCACAGACCTTTTAAAAAAAAAGAAGAAGATAGCAGGAAGGGAAAAATGAAGGGGGGGAATCGGAGGGGGAGACAAACTATGAGAGACTATGGACTCTGAGAAAAAAACTGAGGGTTCTAGAAGGGAGGGGAGTGGGGGGATGGGTCAGCCTGGTGATGGGTATTAAGGAGGGCACATTCTGCATGGAGCACTGGGTGTTATACGCAAACAATGAATCATGGAACACTACATCAAAAACTAATGATGTATGGTAACTAACATAACATAATAAAATAAAATTTAAAAAAGATCTTAATTATAAACTAAAGTCAAATGAACTAAAAAAAATTATTGTACACCATTCACTAAACACTTGAAAATAATTCCACCAAGATTTGATATCAGTTTATCTGGTGTTTTAATTATCTGTTGTGCATAACAAAACACCCCAAAACTTAGTAGCTTAAAATAATAACCACATATTTGCTCATAATTCCACAACCTGAGCTGGACCAGGTGGTTCTTTGCTGGTCTTGCCTGGGGCTGTGACATATGGATACATTTGCTAAGCACGCTGTCTAGAGTCTGGGCTCAGCTGGGCCATGGAACAGTTGAACTTCTCTTTTTATACAGTTTGAGGACTACTTCCTCTCCTGGACCACTCCATGCGGCCTCTCTACAAGGTTCCCCCAATAGCCAGACTGGACTTCCACCAGAACTTCCAAGAACTTCCAAGACATAAATTGATAGTCCTTCTTCATGCTTGGGCTTGCTGTCCCAGAACACGACTTCCACTGATATATGTTGGTCAAAGCAGTCCACTCTTTTCCACAGTGGTTGTACCAATTTACATTCCCACCAACAGTGCACGAGGATTCCTTTTTCTCCACATCCTCACCAACACTTGCTATTTCTTGTCTTTTTGATTCTGGTCATTCTTTTCTTTTTTTTTTTTAAGATTTTATTTCTTTATTTGAGAGAGAGAGAGAGAACACAAGCAGAGGGAGCAGCCGGCAGAGGGAGAGGGAGAAACAGGCTCCCCGCTGAGCAGGGAGCCCGATGCAAGACTTGATCCCAGGACCCCAGAAGCATGACCTGAGCTGAAGGCAGCTGCTTAACCGACTGAACCACCCAGGCATCTCAATTCTAGCCATTCTACAGGTGTAAGGTGACATCTCATTTTGTGCTTATGTGTGTGTGTATGTGTGTGTGTGTTTAAGTAGGCTCCATGCCCAATGTGGGGCTTGAACTCATGACCCCCAGATCAAGAGTCACATGCTCTACCAACCAAACCAGCCAGACACCCCTCATTGTGGTTTTGATTTGCATTTCCCTGGAAGATATTGGGCATCTTTTCATGTGTCTATTGGCCATCTGTATGTCTTCTTTGGAAAAATGTCTATTCAGGTCCTCTGCACATTTTTTAATTGGATTATTTGGGTTTTTTGCTGTTAAGTTGTGTAAGTGCTTTACATATTTTGAATATTAACTCCTTATCTGATATATCATTTCCAATACCTTCTCCCATTCAGTAGGTTACCTTTTTGTTTTGTTGATGATTTCCTTCACTGTGCAAAAGCTTTTTATTTTGATGTAGTCCCAATAGTTTATTTTTGCTTTTGTTTCCCTTGTCTGAGAAGACATATCTAGAAAAATGTTGCTAAGGCTGATGTCAAAGAAATTACTGCCTATGTTTTCTTCTAGGATTTTATGGTTTCAGGTCTCACATTTAGGTCTTTAATGTGCTACTCTTATACCACTAAATAAAGTATAATTTTTCAAAGGTAGCTTTAAAGCCCTGACTCCTACTTCTTTTCTAACTACAACAACCACAATTTTAAAAAAAGAAGTGATGAGCACACAGGAATCACAAAAATAGCTATCATTTTGGGAGAGACTCTCTCAAGGTAACACTGACTCCTCAAAATAGTTGTTAATAGGATGGGGAAGCCTTAGTTACCTAGAACATTAGAACATATTCTAGAAATGTTATTATTTATGTATATATTTTATTTCCAGTTTTACCCAGTCAAGGTTCCCTGGATGAGTGTGCTCCTTTACTAAGAGGTGAAGCTGTGATTTGGTCGCCAGAACGCTCAACATCTTTGTACGATAAGAATGGACAGCATTCCTCAAGCATCCACACATACACCCAAGACTACATAATCCCACCAAACACCCTAATATTTAAAGCCAGTGAAACTCTTATATGGTGACTTCCAATACTACTCAAGTCTGGGTGGAAAAACACCAAGCTTTTCTCAAATAACTGCACAATTGTCTTGGGTCCAAAATGGAAAATGCTCTTTCTCCCTCTTCCTGCCTTTGCCTCCCACCAAGGCTGCTGCATGGATCTCTGCTGATGCAGACTTTCCCCTCCTTTGGGTGGGATGCTTCCTCACACATTCAGTAAGAGGAAGAGGTGGACAGAAAGTGGAGGCGGCCACTGAGCAGCAGGGCCCCTCCAGGCGGGAGCCTCTGTGAGTTGAAGCCAGAAGTCCCTGGAGGGAGGAGTGAGCAGGGGGAAAAGAATGGAGGGGAGCCTGTGAGGCCTGAGCAGATAAGAATCTTGCATTCTCCCTCCTTTTCCTTGTTCCTCAGTGCTGGCCGCTGGGCTCGCCCACCCTGTGCCTTTTAACTGTCAGGGAGCCAATGCCAAGCGCTGGGCCAAGTCATCGTCGATGACATGTGAGTTGTGTGTGTTCCAAATTGGCCTTCCTGCCTTTCTGCAAGAAAAACAAACTTGAGCTGGACCCCAACAAACATGACAGGAAAAATAACAACTCTTGTCGAGGGCTGATACTGAAAACGGCTGGTCTCTCCAGCCCCCAAGCCCTCCCCTGCTGTGGACAGGAGTGGGTCCCCATCTCTGGCTATCAGGGAGGGATTCTGAAGCTCAGGAGCCTCCATGGTTAGTGTGTGGGGGCCACCAAGTTGTTCCTTCTGAGGTCTCCTGAGCAAGGCACTGTGAAAAGCCCTTTCCGGATCCACAGGGACATAATAAGGCATAAACACTAGCATTGACCCCTTCTACAGAGAAGTCAGTAAATGGCTCCAGGTAGCACAGTGATTAAATAACAAAACCACATTCATTCTCAACAGTATCAACTCTATATAGTTCCTATTTTTATTTTTTGGCTACATTAGAAAAACGAGAATTCAGAATGCATGCTATTGTTGGGCCCTTTCCCTAGATAATATGCTACAAGTCATTAATGAAAACTACTGACTATATGTGTATATGTATAGTTATGAAATAGTATTTTTATTTTGAATAATACCCCTTCATCCAAGTTGTAAGTCCTCCACAAGCCAGAATTTGTTCCATTTATCATTGGTATTTTCCACATGACTTGACATGGTATATTTACAAAAGTGTTCAATTAAATAGGGAGTTGAACTAAACTGAAAATAACTTTTTATAAACTCAAGCAATAATACTTATATATACCCAAAAGAATTGAAAGCAGGGACTCGATCAGATATTCATACACCTATGTTCATAGCAGCATTATTCACCATAACCAAAGATGGAAGCAATCCAAATCTCTGTGGATGGATGAATGGATAAACAAAATATACATACACACAATGGAATATTATTCAGTCTTTAAAAGGAAGGAAATTCTGACACAGGCTGCAACATGGCTGAACCTTGAGGACTTTGTGCTAAGTGAAAGCTTTTTTTATATTGGACTACCTTCGTAACAATGTGGTTGGAGCTAGAGTGTACTATAGTAAGTGAAATAAGTCAATCAGAGAAAGACAAATACCTACCATATGATTTCACTCACGTGTGGAATTTTTTTTTAAAGATTTTATTTATTTATTTAACAGAGAGAGAGAGACAGCAAGAGAGGGAACACAAGCAGGGCGAGTGGGAGAGGGAAAAGCAGGCTTCCCACTGAGCAGGGAGTCTGCTTGTCCCTCTGACCCTCCTCCCTCTCATGCTCTCTGTCTCTCATTCTCTCTCTCGCAAAAAAAATAAATAAATAAAAAATTTAAAAAATAAAAAATAAGAATTTCTACTTACCAAAAGAAACTGATCAATGAATGAAAATATAAGCCAGAGTAGAAGATACTTATCACATATATAAACAATAGAATGTAAGAATTCCAAATCAGTAAGAAAAATAAAGATAACTCAATAGGAAAACAGGCAAGGTATGCCACAGGCACTTATGAATCGGATGGTCAATAAGATGAAAATGTACTCAATCTCAAAGTAATTAAGGAAGTGTAAATTAAAATGATAATGGCTTAAATTAAAAAGACTGACAATACCAATTTTTTGCTGAAGATAAAGGACAATGGGAATATTCACATACTATTGGTGGGAGTGTAAATCGGCACAGCATTTTAGAGAACAACTTAGCAGTTGTCCGTCACAGAGGTTCTCAAATGTTTTGCTCTTGGGACCCCTTTACATACTTAAGAAGTCATGTTGGATTAGGATTCAGTCTAATGGCTTCATTTTAACTTAATCACCTCTTTAAAGGCCCTGTCCCCAAATACAGTCAGATCCTGAGATACTGGGTGTTAGGGCTTCAACATAATCATTTTGAGGGGGACACAATTCAGCCCATAACATGTGGGTTAGATCAATTACTATTTGCCATATTAGAAAGTAAAACAGAGACATTCTAAATATTTATTAATTAAGGATCTCTTCCAAGTTCACGTGGCTGTTGTCAACATTCAGTGTCTTGTGGGGCTATAAGACTCAGCTTCAGTTTTGCTGGCTCTTGGTCAGAGGCCATCCTCAGCTCCTGGAAGCTGCCTACAATTCCTAGCCATGTGGGGTTCCCCAACATGGCCACTTACTTCCACATGGGAATAATACTGGGGGAGAGAGATTCCAGCAAGACAGCACTACAGTCTTGGGCATCCAATGTAATCATGTATACAATCATGTAATCAGGTATATAATCATGTGCATCTCTTCACCTTGCCATATGCTATTGGTTAAAAGCAAACCATGGGTCCCACCCACACTTGAGGTGAGGGATTACACAAGGGCTTGAATGCCAGGAGGGGCAGATCACAGGGACCACCTTCAGCATCTGTCCTCCACATATACCAGCACATAGTTTTGATTGAAGTTAATGAAGAAAAATCCAACCATGGACATGCAGTTGAACAAGTTAAGAGTATTTTCTTAGCTTTTTCAGATAATTGGGGTATTCTTCTTTGATACTACACCAAAACTCAAAAAGTGTTGGTTTCTTAAAGGTTATTAATGTTAACCTTAAAAATAAAACTGCCAGTTATTTTACCAGCAAAAATGGGTTTATTCAGGAATAGCAGGGAAGTAGTTGTCAGGACAAGTGAGCTATGGCAAAAACCACAAGCAAGTCCAGAAAACAAAGGAGAGGAAAGCATTTTTACAGAGTAAAGTTGGGGGGGGGGGGTAGGGATTTGGCGGTGCTTATAAACAAAAAGTCCATTGTAAATTGGGAGTTGGAATTATAGTGGCTTCTCGTTGGCTCGGTCCTGACAGTCTTTCATTGGCTGGGCTATCGTTGAAGGAGGAGAGATTCTTCTTTCTCCTGCCTGGGGGAGTAAAGCATAGGCTTCTTCCTTTTGGGAAGGCAGGGGAGTCTCTTCCTGTTGGGGTCTGCAATTGACTATGTTGGTAGGGCATGAGATCTCCCCATTCTGGCCTCCCAGCTCTATTCTAAATGAGGTTTCCTTAATTCAGTTTCACAGTTGCCATGTGGAATCTGAAATCATATCAATGAAAATATTTGTAGTCTGTTACATTAAAATCTACTCCTCTGGTTTGCACTTTGATAAATTGTTTAACTGTACATGATTGTGTAATACCATGCATTGGTCATTAGGAAAATATTGGCTGACTTATGCAGATCTTCCAAATATTAACACATTCTATCTTGTGTAATAAAAAATCACATTTGTTATAATCATTGCAGGATCCCACCCAAAAAAAGTCTTTAATCACTGGAAACTGACTAAACTCACAGTGATGGACACGTTTCCAAAATTTTAACAAACTCTTCTTCAAAAGAACTACCATACTTAGGTGTACAGCTTTTTGTATAATTCTAATTTCATCACACAGAATGTTAAAAAGACATGTCCTCAAGGATTGAGAGTTAATCAAATTAATAGTTTTTACTGCTTCCTCACAGACATTCTTTTTTTTCAAGATTTTATTTATTTGAGAGAGAGAGAGCACATGCAAGCCGGGAGGAGGGGGGAGGTGGGCAGAGGGAGAAACAGACTCCCCACTGAGCAGGGAGCCCAATGCAGGGGTTGATCCCAGGACCCTCCGAGACCATGACCCCAGCTGAAGGCAGACGCATAACAGACTTAGCCACCCAGGCGCCCCCCTCACAGACATTCTCAAGTGAAACTGACATTTTTCTCTGCTAGTGTATAGCAGTGAAGTGGTGGACAATGATTGCCACTAAAATTTGGTGCTATTGTCTTGAGGCAGGCTAAGTAACTAATACTTTTACCAACTATGACTTTTGCAACATTAGTGCAAATGTCATCACAGTGAAAAAGAGCAAATAATGTCTTAGTATTATTATGAAAATAGTTTTTACATCACAGACTCCCTGAAAGTGTTTCAGGGGTCCCCAGGATCTATGGACCACTCTTTGAGAACTACCAATCGACCCGACTTGAACAAAACCTTTGACCGAGCTAGTGTATTCCTAGGTATTCACCCAACAAATGCACCTTGATACAAGAAAGATGCATCAAGAAACGTGCAAAATGTTTATAGAAGTACCATTCACAATAGTCAAAACTGGAAACAACTTAAATGTAAATTTAAAATAGCATAGATAGATAAACTGTGGAATATCTATACAAGGGAATACTGTAAAGCAATGAAAATGAATCAATGTTGTAGGGCTACATGCAACAATGTGGATAAACTAAAAAACAATATTGAGAGAAAAAAATTCAGTCACACAAGAACATATAATGTGTGATTCCATGAACATAAAGTTTTCAAAATAGCAAAATTAACTTATAAGGCAATGCAAAAATAAAAATGAAACTTCAAAATCTTAGTAGAATATACGGGAGAATTCTTTTGGCCCTTGAGATTGTTATAGATTTCTTAAGATACAAAAAGAGCTAACTTTATGAGAAAATATTAATAAACTTAACTATATTAAAATTTAAATTTTTTATCAAAATGTATCTTAAAATAAAAAGACAATGCACCAGAAAGAATTAATATCAGTAGTACATAAAGAGTTCCTATCAATGAGAAAAAATAGATATAACCTGATAGATAAATGGGCAAGAGACAGAAATAGATACTTCACAGAAGAGAAAATATATTTGGTAAACAAGCATATGAAAAGATGCACACTGTCATGGAAATAAGGGAACTACAAATCAAGACCATGATACAACATCATTATAAATCCATTTGTTTAGCAAAAAAATAAATAAAATAAAATTTATTTATTTATTTGAGAGAGAGAAAGAGAGAGAGCATGAATCTGAAGGAGACTCTGTGCTGAGCGTGAAACCAGACATGGGGCTCCGTTCCATGACCCTGAGATCATGACCTGAGCCAAAACCAAGAGTCAGGCAGTTAACCAACTAAGCAACCCAGGTGCCCCTATTTAGCAAAAATTTTAAAGGTGTAGCAATAACAAGTTTTGGAGAGTGAATCCACAGGATTTCTTATATATTGCTCAAGAGAGTGCATTTTGGAGTAGGCACACATTTTAATATTGTCTTTAGAAGCTGACATTCACATATCTGGATATATGTCAGGAGAAAGCTTTACCCAGTTACATCAAAGCAGAAATGTTCACAGTAGCATTGTTCACAATAGAAAAAACTTGGAAATAACCCAAATGTCCACCAAAGAGAAAATGAATGAAAAATAATGTAGTATAGTCACACATAAGAATATTATACAGAAGCCCAAAAAATGAACTGCAACAGGAGACACAGATAGGGAAGAATTTCAGCAATATAATAATAGGTAGAGAAAAAAAGCTCCCAAGAGTTGCATAACGCATGATACCCTTTTTTAAGAGTTAATGAAAAATAAGATTAAAAGAAACATTTTTAGAAATATGTGAATACAATGAAAAAGTAAGGGAATGATGAACTCAGGATTCAGGATTCCTATGGCAGAGGGAAGAGAGGCACAGGATGGTGATACCCACTGTCAGATGTCAGTTGTCTTCAAGATCCCATCTCCCAAGTTGGTGGGTTCACAGAGGCTTGATATATCATTATCCATAAATAAATAGGTGATTCTTGGGCAAAATTTGAGACTGTACAATGAACAAGAATTATGATTAATCCAATTCTGTACCCCTGATGTAAATCTTTCGTTAAAAATATTTTAAGGGGTGCTGGGATGGTTCAGTCACTTGAACATCTGACTCTTGGTTCTGGCTCACATCATGACTCAGAGTTGTGAGACTGAGCCCTGAGTTGGGCTCTGTGCTAGGTGTGGAGCCTGCTTAATATTCTCTCCCTCTCCCTCTCACTCTACCCACCCCTTCGCTCATGCTTTCTCTCTCTCAAAAAAAACATTTTAGGTATAAGAAATGTAATACCTATGTTTAAATACACACACACACAATTGATTCAATGAAAAGTAAAACGGGTACAAATGAGGATCAAACTGGATTTGAAGATCAAATTGGGGAACTCTCCCAGGAGGAAAAAAAAAGGGATAAAAAGAAGATACATTTAAAATTAAGAATTATCATAGATAGATATTGAAGTGCCAAAATCTAGATAATAAGAACCACCAAAGGAAAAAAATCTATAAATGGAGAGGAAAAAATAATAATTAAAGAATCCAATTAAGGACCCATTATTTGTCAAAAAGGAAATGTAAAGGGAAAAAATAGCACAGATCTAAAAACACTATAATGATATTTAAGAACATCAAAGGAAATTTTCTAAATTTTCTAAAATTCATATGGAAAAATTATCAAACAAGAAGTGCCAAAAATATACTTTAAAAAATATGGACGTGAAGATGTAGTTGTCCTACTTGATGTTAAAGCACATCATAACGCAGCTGTACTTGAGACAGTTACCTGTCTGAATAGACAATGGCACAGACTAGAAATTATAGAAGTCAAATCGTATACATGTAGGAATTTAGTATATTGCAAAAGTGGCTTTACAAAGCAATGGCCTGTGATAGTTGTTGATGTTGAGATAACTGAATAACCAAGTGGAAAAAATTCATTTGTATTCTGTATTAGTTTGTTAGGGCTGCTATAATAAAATATCACAAACTGAGTGGCTTAAACCACAGACATTTATTTTTTCATGTTGTGGAGACCAGAAGTCCAAAATCAAAGTGTTGGTAGGGCCATGATCCTTCTCAAGGTACTAGGGAAGGATCTGTTCCAGCCCTCTCTCTTGGCTTCTGGTAGTTCCTTGGCTTGTGACAACATAGTTCCAATATTCACATGACATTCTCCCTGTTTGTGTCTGTGTCTATATTTTCCCTCATTATAAGGACACCAGTTATATTGGATTAGGAGTCCACTTTACCCCAGTATTGCCTCATCTTAACTAATTACATCTGCAACAACCTTGTTTCCAAATAAGGTCAGATTCTGATGTCCTGGGGGTTAAGATGTCAATATGAATTTTAGGGGGACACAATTCCACCCATACCATATCTCTACCTTAGTTTATACATGAAAATAAGTTCCAGAAAGATTACAATTCTAAAAAAAAGAGAAAGGAAACTATAAAATACAAGAAGAGCACATGGGATAATTGTTTTCAAAAATCCCAGAATGGGGATGATCATTTTAATATGCTTTTGTTTGTTTTAGTGGCTCTGGCTTTTGTGATAATTAAATTTAATTGAATTGTTATATTTAAAATGATCATTTGACACTAATAATGAAGAAGCAGAAAGAGAAATTAAGAAAACAACCCCATTTACAACTGCACCAAAAATAATAAAATACCTAGGAATAAACTTAACCAGGAGGTAAAAGACCTGCTCTGAAAACTATAAAACATTGATGAAAGAAATTGACAATGACACAAATGGAAGGACATTTCATGCTCATGGACTGGAAGAACAAATATTGTTAAAATGTCCATACTGCCCAAAGCAATCTACACAT
>NC_058406.1:112691441-112695029 GCF_002201575.2 Neomonachus schauinslandi | reverse complement strand
GAGCAAGATGGCGGAGGAGTAGGAGACCTGGATTTCGTCTCCTCTCAGGAATTCAGCTGGATAGGGATCAAACCATTCTGAACACCTACAAACTCAACAGGAGATCGAAGAAAAGAAGAGCAACAACTCTCTCATCAGAAAAGCGACCACTTTCTGGAAGGTAGGACGTGCGGAGAAGTGAATCCGAGGCAATATTCGGGAGGATAGACGGCGGGGGAGGGGCCTCCGGCGGCCGCTTCTGGCAAGTGATACAGCCGTGGAGCACAAAATCGGAACTTTTAAAAGTCTGCTCCACTGAGGGACGTCACTCTGGTGGCTAAGCGGGGGGTGGAACCCTCCGGGACAGTGTGGTCTCAGGACCCACGGGTCACAGAAAGACCGGGGGTGCCTGAGTGTGGCAGAGCTCCCAGGTATCGGAGCAGGGAAGCCGCTGCAGAGGCGGAGCCCAGGCGCGGGCTCTCAGCTCAGGGTTGCCATAAACCGTGATCCGCGGCACAGTCGGGCCCCTGCTCCTCCAGCAGGGACCCAACAAGTGGCAGATCCGGGGAGACTCACCTTCCTCCCCCGGGAGGAGCCGCACGGGAGTGCACCGCAGGGATCTGCTGGGTTTGGAGACTCCACCCGGAGTCGGGTGCCAGAGATAGAAGCGCGTGATCACAGGCCGGGTGAGCACTGAGTGCGGCTGGAGACCGGGGAGACGGGAGTGACTGACGGCTTTTCTCTGGGGGCTCACTGAGAAGCGGGGCCCCGAGTTCTCGGCTCCTCCGCGGCGGAGATTGGGAGGCCGCCATTTTCACTCTCCGCCTCCAAAGCTGTACGGAAAGCTCGCAGGGAACAAAAGCCCCGGAGAGCAAACCCGAGCAGATTACTTAGCCGGGAGGGGGAAAGGGCGGGACAACTCTGCCTCCGGCAAAGACATTTGGAAACCACGGCAACAGGCCCCTCCCCAGAAGATCAGCGAGAACAGCCAGCCAAGACCAAGTTTACCCATCAAAGAGAACGGCAGAACTCCACCTCTAGGGGAATACTGCACATAGAATTCATGGCTTTTTTACCATGATTCTGTAGTCTTTCAAAGTTAATTTTTTTTTAACTGTCTTTTTTTCTTTTTTTTTTCTTTTTGAATTTTTCTTTTTCCCTTTTTCAACCAACATCTTATCAATCCCTTTTAAAAAAAAATTTTTTTTATTTTGCATTTTTAGAGTCATATTCTATCCCTTCATAGTAGTTACCCGTATTTTTGGCTTATATATATAAGTTGTTCTCTCTTTAAAATTTTGAGATAGTTTCTTCTAACAGATCAAAATATACCCTAAATCTCTAGTATATGGTGTTTTCTATTCCCCTGCCTGATCACATCCTCTCCCTTTTTTTTTCTTTTTATAAATCCTCTTCTTTCTTTTTTCAAACAACTTTTTATCAATTCCTTTTATAAAATTTTTTATAATTTCCATCTTTACAGTCATATTCCATCCCTTCATCATATCAACCCTTATTTTTGTACATATATAAGTTTTTCTTTCTTTAAAATTTTGGGAGGCACTTTCTTCTAAAAGACCAAAATACACCCCAAATCTAGTGTGTGGCACTGATCATATTTGATCACATTCTGGTTTTTTTATTGTTGTTGTTTTGTTTTGTTTGTTTTTGTTTTTGTTTTTATCTTTATCTTTTTCTTTTTTTTCTTTTTCTTTTTTCTCTCTTTCCCTTCCTTTTCCCACTGCTTCAGGTTTTTTCTGATTTGTTTAGAGTATATTTTCTGGGGACGTTGTTACTCTGCTAGCATTTTGTTCTCTCATTAATCTATTCTCCTCTGCACAAAATGACAAGATGGAAAAAATCACCTCAACAAAAAGAACAAGAGGTAGTACCGACTGCCAGAGACCTACTCAATACGGACATTAGTACAATGTCAGATCTAGAGTTCAGAATCATCACTTTAAAGATACTGGCTGGGCTTGAAAAAAATATGGAAGTTATTAGAGAAACCCTTTCTGGAGAAGTAAAAGAACTAAAATCCAACCAAGTAGAAATCAAAAAGGCTATTAATGAGGTGCAATCAAAAATGGGGGCGCTAACTGCTAGAATAAATGAGGCAGAAGAGAGAATCAGTAATATAGAAGATGAAATGATGGAAAATAAAGAAGCTGAGAAAAAGAGAGATAAACAACTACTGGATCACGAGGGCAGAATTCGAGAGATAAGCGATACCATAAGACGAAACAACATTAGAATAATTGGGATCCCGGAAGAAGAAGAAAGAGAGAAAGGGGCAGAAGGTATAATGGAGCAAATTATAGCAGAGAACTTCCCTAATTTGGGGAAGGAAACAGGCATGAAAGTCCAGGAAGCACAGAGAACCCCTCTCAAAATCAATAAAAATAGGTCAACACCCCGACATCTAATAGTAAAACTTACGAGTCTCATAGACAAAGAGAAAATCCTGAAAGCAGCTGGGGAGAAGAGATATGTAACCTACAAGGGTAGAAACATTAGATTGGCAACAGACCTATCCACAGAGACCTGGCAGGCCAGAAAGGACTGGCAGGATATATTCAGAGCACTAAATGAGAAAAATATGCAGCCAAGAATACTCTATCCAGCTAGGCTGTCATTGAAAATTGAAGGAGAGATAAAAAGCTTCCAGGACAAACAAAAACTAAAGGAATTTGCAAACACAAAACCAGCCCTACAAGAAATATTGAAAGGGGTCCTCTAAGCAAAGAGAGAGCCTAAAAGCAACATAGACCAGAAAGGAACACAGACAATATACGGTAACAGTCACCTTACAGGCAATACAATGGCACTAAATTCCTATCTTTCAATAGTTACCCTGAATGTAAATGGGCTCAATGCCCCAATCAAAAGACACAGGCTATCAGACTGGATTAAAAAACAAGACCCATCGATATACTGTCTGCAAGAGACTCATTTTCGACCCAAAGACAGCCCCAGATTGAAAGTGAGGGGGTGGAAAACCATTTCCCATGCTAATGGACACCAAAAGAAAGCTGGGGTGGCAATCCTTATATCAGACAAATTAGATTTTAAACCAAAGACTGTAATAAGAGATGAGGAAGGACACTATATCATACTTAAAGGATCTATCCAACAAGAAGATCTAACAATTGTAAATATCTATGCCCCTAACATGGGAGCAGCCAATTATATAAGCCAATTAATAACAAAAGCAAAGAAACACATCGACAACAATACAATAATAGTGGGGGACTTTAACACCCCCCTCACTGAAATGGACAGATCATCTAAGCAAAAGATCAACAAGGAAATAAAGACTTTAAATGACACACTGGACCAAATGGACTTTACAGACATATTCAGAACATTCCACCCCAAAGCAACGGAATACACATTCTTCTCTAGTGCCCATGGAACATTCTCCAGAATAGATCACATCCTAGGTCATAAATCAGGTCTCAACCGGTACCAAAAGATTGGGATCATTCCCTGCCTATTTTCAGACCACAATGCTTTGAAACTAGAACTCAATCACAAGAGGAAAGTCAGAAAGAACTCAAATACATGGAGGCTAAAGAGCATCCTACTAAAGAATGAATGGGTCAACCG
>NC_058406.1:112678024-112691341 GCF_002201575.2 Neomonachus schauinslandi | reverse complement strand
TATTCAGAACATTCCATCCCAAAGCAACGGAATACACATTCTTCTCTAGTGCCCATGGAACATTCTCCAGAATAGATCACATCCTAGGTCATAAATCAGGTCTCAACCGGTACCAAAAGATTGGAATCATTCCCTGCCTATTTTCAGACCATATTGCTTTGAAACTAGAGCTCAATCACAAGACAAAAGTCAGAAAGAACTCAAATACATGGAGGCTAAAGAGCATCCTACTGAAGAACGAATGGGTCAAGCAGGAAATTAAAGAAGAATTAAAAAAATACATGGAAACCAATGAAAATGAAAACACAACTATTCAAAATCTTTGGGATGCAGCAAAGGCAGTCCTCAGAGGAAAGTATATAGCAATACAAGCCTTTCTCAAGAAGCAAGAAAGGTCTCAAGTATACAACCTAACCCTACACCTAAAGGAGCTGGAGAAAGAACAGCAAATAAAGCCTAAACCCAGTAGGAGAATAGAAATAATAAAGATCAGAGCAGAAATCAATGAAATAGAAACTAAAAGAACAGTAGAACAGATCAACGAAACTAGGAGCTGGTTCTTTGAAAGAATTAACAAGATTGATAAACCCCTGGCCAGACTTATCAAAAAGAGAAGAGAAATGACCCACATCAACAAAATCATGAATGAAAGAGGAGAGATCACAACCAACACCAAAGAAATACAAACAATTATAAGAACATATTATGAGCAACTCTATGCCAGCAAATTAAATACCTGGAAGAAATGGATGCATTCCTAGAGATGTACCAACTACCAAAACTGAACCAGGAAGAAATAGAAAACCTGAACAGACCTATAACCACTAAGGAAATTGAAGCAGTCATCAAAAATCTCCCAAAAAACAAAAGCCCAGGGCCAGATGGCTTCCCAGGGGAATTCTACCAAACATTTCAAGAAGAATTAATACCTATTCTTCTGAAACTGTTCCAAAAACTAGAAATGGAAGGAAAACTTCCAAACTCATTTTATGAGGCCAGCATTACCTTGATCCCAAAACCAGACAAAGACCCCATCAAAAAGGAGAATTACAGACCAATATCCCTGATGAACATGGAAGCAAAAATTCTCACCAAAATACTAGCCAATAGGATCCAACAGTACATTAAAAGGATTATTCACCACGACCAAGTGGGATTTATCCCTGGGCTGCAAGGTTGGTTCAATATCTGCAAATCAATCAACGTGATACAATACATTAACAAAAGAAAGAACAAGAACCATATGATCCTCTCAATAGATGCAGAAAAAGCTTTTGACAAAGTACAGCATCCTTTCTTGATCAAAACTCTTCAGAGTATAGGCATAGAGGGTACATACCTCAATATCATAAAAGCCATCTATGAAAAACCTACAGTGAATATCATTCTCAATGGGGAAAAACGGAGAGCTTTCCCCATAAGGTCAGGAACGCGGCAGGGATGTCCACTATCACCACTGCTATTCAACATAGTATTGGAAGTCCTAGCCACAGCAATCAGACAACAAAAAGAAATCAAAGGCATCCAAATTGGCAAGGAAGAAGTCAAACTCTCACTCTTTGCAGATGATATGATACTTTATGTGGAAAATCCAAAAGACTCCACCCCAAAACTGCTAGAACTCATACAGGAATTCAGTAAAGTGGCAGGATATAAAATAAATGCACAGAAGTCAGTGGCATTCCTATACACCAACAACAAGACAGAAGAAAGAGAAATTAAGGAGTCGATCCCATTTACAATTGCACCCAAAACCATAAGATACCTAGGAATAAATCTAACCAAAGAGACAAAGGATCTGTACTCAGAAAACTATAAAACACTCATGAAAGAAATTGAGGAAGACACAAAGAAATGGAAAAACATTCCATGCTCATGGATTGGAAGAACAAATATTGTGAAGATGTCAATGCTACCTAGAGCAATCTACACATTCAGTGCAATCCCCATCAAAATACCATCCACTTTTTTCAAAGAAATGGAACAAATAATCCTAAAATTTGTATGGAACCAGAAAAGACCCCGCATAGCCAGAGGAATGTTGAAAAAGAAAAGCAAAGCCGGCGGCATCACAATTCCGGACTTCCAGCTCTATTACAAAGCTGTCATCATCAAGACAGCATGGTACTGGCACAAAAACAGACACATAGATCAGTGGAACAGAATAGAGAGCCCAGAAATGGACCCTCAACTCTATGGTCAACTCATCTTTGACAAAGCAGGAAAGAATGTCCAATGGAACAAAGACAGTCTCTTCAACAAATGGTGTTGGGAAAATTGGATAGCCACATGCAGAAGAATGAAACTGGACCATTTCCTTACACCACACACAAAAATAGACTCCAAATGGTTGAAAGACCTCAATGTGAGACAGGAGTCCATCAAAATCCTAAAGGAGAACACAGGCAGCAACCTCTTTGACCTCAGCCGAAGCAACTTCTTCCTAGAAACATCGCCAAAGGCAAGGGAGGCAAGGGCAAAAATGAACTATTGGGACTTCATCAAGATAAAAAGCTTTTGCAAAGCAAAGGAAACAGTCAACAAAACCAAAAGACAACCGACAGAATGGGAGAAGATATTTGCAAATGACATATCAGATAAAGGGCTAGTATCCAAAATCTATAAAGAACTCATCAAACTCAACACCCAAAGAACAAAGAATCCAATCAAGAAATAGGCAGAAGACATGAACAGACATTTTTCCAAAGAAGACATCCAAATGGCCAACAGACACATGAAAAAGTGCTCAATATCGCTTGGCATCAGGGAAATCCAAATCAAAACCTCAATGAGATACCACCTCACACCAGTCAGAATGGCTAAAATTAACAAGTCAGGAAATGACAGATGTTGGCGGGGATGCGGAGAAAGGGGAACCCTCCTACACTGTTGGTGGGAATGCAAGCTGGTGCAGCCACTCTGGAAAACTGTATGGAGGTTCCTCAAAAAGTTGAAAATAGAGCTACCATATGATCCAGCAATTGCACTACTGGGTATTTACCCCAAAGATACAAAAGTAGGGATCCGAAGGGGTACATGCACCCCGATGTTTATAGCAGCAATGTCCACAATAGCCAAACTGTGGAAAGAGCCAAGATGTCCATCGACAGATGAATGGATAAAGAAGAAGTGGTATATATATGCAATGGAATATTATGCAGCCATCAAAAGGAATGAGATCTTGCCATTTGCAACGACGTGGATGGAACTGGAGGGTATTATGTTGAGTGAAATAAGTCAATCAGAGAAAGACATGTATCATATGATCTCACTGATATGAGGAATTCTTAACCTCAGGAAACAAACTGAGGGTTGCTGGAGTGGGGGGTGGGGTGGGAAGGATGGGGTGACTGGGTGATAGACACTGGGGAGGGTATGTGCTCTGGTAAGCGCTGTGAATTGTGCAAGACACTTGAATCTCAGATCTGTACCTCTGAAACAAATAATGCAATATATGTTAAGAAAAAAAAAAAAGAAGAAGAAGAAGGTAGCGGGAGGGGAAGAATGACGCGGGGGAAATCGGAGGGGTAGACGAACCATGAGCGACGATGGACTCTGAAAAACAAACAGGGTTCTAGAGTGGAGGGGGGTGGGAGGATGGGTTAGCCTGGTGGTGGGTAT
Source organism: Neomonachus schauinslandi (assembly GCF_002201575.2). Classification (NCBI taxonomy): domain Eukaryota; kingdom Metazoa; phylum Chordata; class Mammalia; order Carnivora; family Phocidae; genus Neomonachus; species Neomonachus schauinslandi. The sequence continues at coordinate 112,687,720 of NC_058406.1, read as the reverse complement.
TGAGTAGGGCACATTCTGCATGGAGCACTGGGTGTTATGCACAAACAATGAATCATGGAACACTTCATCTAAAACTAATGATGTAATGTATGGGGATTAACATAAGAATAAAAAAATATATATATAAAAAAAAAATGTCCATACTGCCAAAGCAAACTATATATTTAATGCAATCCCTATCAAAATACCAACCACATTTTATCACAGAACTAGAACAATCCTGAAATTTGTATGGAACCACAAAAGACCCAAATGCAGTTGGGTCTTGAAAACAATCTTGAAAAAGAAAAAAAAAGCTGGGGGCATTACAATTTCAGATTTCAACTTATATTACAAAGCTGTAGTAATCAAAATAGTATGGTACTGGCACAAAAATAGACACGTGAGTCAATGAACAGAGTAGAAGGCCCAGAAATAAACCCACAAGTAAATGGTCAATTAATCTCTAACAAAGGAGGCAAGAATATGCAATGGGAAAAAGTCTTTTCAACAAATGGTGTTGAGAAAACTGGACAGCAACATGCAAAAGAAAGAAACTGGCCCACTTTCTTACACCATACACAAAAATAAACTCAAAATGGATTAAAGACCTCAATGTGAGACCTGAAACCATAAAAATTCTAGAAGAGAGCACAGGCAGTAAGGTCTCTGACATCGGTCATAACAACATCTTTCTAGGTACATCTCCTAAAGCAAGGAAAACAAAAGTAAAAATAAACTATTGGGACTACATCAAAATAAAAAGCTTCTGCACAGTGAAGGAAAGAAACAGTCAACAAAACTAAAAGGCAGCCTACAAAATAGGAGAAGATATTTGCAAATGACATATCTGATAAGGGGTTAGTATACAAAGTATGTAAAGAACTGATACAACTCAACACCCAAAAAGGAAATAATCCAATTAAAAAATGGACAGAAGATGTGAGCAGACATTTCTCCAAAGAAGACATCCAAATGGCCAACAGACACATGAAAAGATGCTCAACATCAACCATTATCAGGGAAATGTAAATCAAAACCACCATTCTCACACCTGTCAGAATGGCTAAAATCAAAAACACAAGAAACAAGTGTTGACAAGGATGTGAAGAAAAAGACATTCATGCACTGTTGGTATGAATGCAAACTGGTGCAGCTACTGTGGAAAACAGTAGGGAGGCACCTCAAAAAATTAAAAATAGAAATACCCTATAATCCAGTAATTGCACCACTGGGTATTTACCCAAAGAATACAAAAACACTAATTTGAAAGGATATATGCACCCCTATGTTTATTGCAGCATTATTTAAAATAGCCCATATATGGAAGCAATGCAAACATCCTATATATATATATATATATATATATGGGAAAATTATTCAGCCATAAAAAAAGAATGAAATCTTGCCATTTGCAACAACATGGATGGATCTAGAGAGTCTGAAGGTAAGTGAAATAAGTCAGAGAAAGACAAATACCATATGATTTCACTCATATGTAGAATTTAAGAAACAAAACAAATGAACAAAAGAAAAAAAGAGAGGCAAACCAAAAACCAGACCCTTAATTATAGAGCACAAACATATGGTTACCAGAGGGAAGGTGGGTGGGGGGATGGGTGAAAGAGGTAAAGGGGATTAACAGTACATTTATCTTGGGGTACCTGGATGGCTCAGTCAGTTAAGCAGCTGCTTTGGGTTCAGGTCATGATCTCAGGGGTCCTGGGATCTAGCCCTGCATCCGGCTTCCTGCTCAGCGGGGAGTCTGCTTCTCCCTCTCCTTCTGCCTGCCGCTCCCCCTGCTTGTGCTTTATCTCTCTCTCTCAAATAAATAAATAAAATCTTAAAAAAAGAACAGCACACTTGTCTTGATGAGCAATGAGTGATATATGGAATTGTTGAATCTCTCTATTGTGTACCTGAAACTATATAACACTGTATGTTAACTACACTGGAATTAAAATAAAATAATTTTAAAAATAAAAAATAAAATTTAAATTTAAAAAAAGGGTTCTGTAGATGGATGGTGGTAATGGCTATACAGCATCATGAATGTATTTAATATCACTAAACTGTACACTTAAGAATGGTTAAAATGGTAAATTTTATGCTATATGTATTTTATCACAATTTAAAAAATGGGTAGAAAAAGATCATGTGATTTTTTAAAAATTCTGCATGGCAAAAAACGAGAATAAGATAAAATGAAAAAAGTTAAGTGATAAACATAGAAAAAGACATTTTTGAATTTATATCATAGAAATAAAGCATATTTCCTCTAACTCAAAGAGGAAAATGAACAGCAGTAAAATGGAAAAATGAGCAAAGATACAAATAACAACAAAACTGTTACTAGCACAGAGAAACTTACTTTTCTATGATCAACTGACTCCTAACACAAATCTCACATATTAAATTACAAAAATGTTTTGAGCAAAAGACCCACAGAACAATGACCAAGGGGATCAAACTAAAGAAGACAATGGTCTTGCTGAGATATAAACATTGAAAATGAAGCTCAAAAGAAAAGCACTCTAAGTGTTTGGTACATAGAGATACTGTCATATTTTTATCCTCTGGAAAATTACCTAAATTCTCTAAATGAGCTAAAATGTCTTAATACATGAGATACAGATTTCATTGCCTGCTTTGCTGGAGCGTTGTCCTCATTGAAGGTCCACGCTAAGAAATTACACACTCAGTAATTTTACAGTAAATGCTCGTTTTCTATCCTTTTTCTCTTTTAATTTCCAATGTAAGGATGAATTTTTCTTTTTTTTTTTTTAAGATTTTATTTATTTATTTGACAGACAGCGAGAGAGGGAACACAAGCAGGGGGAGTGGGCAGAGGGAGAAGCAGGCTCACCGCTGAGCAAGGAGCCCGATGCGGGGCTCGATCCCAGCACCCTGGGATCATGACCTGAGCCGAAGGCAGACACTTAACGACTGAGCCACCCAGGTGCCCCTAGGGATGAATTTTCAAGTCTATCACATCACATTTTAATACTGTTTTATGTTCTTCTCACTCTCAGTTTAGGGTTACTCTTGACTCATGTATGATTTTGATGCCAAAATTTCCTGCACTTCTTTTTGGTATTGTGATGCTTTGTTACTACTGATCCATAATGCTCAAAAAAAATGACTCTTAACAGCACAGGTGGATGATGGCAACAGAAGGGAGGTGAGAACTTTTGTAGCTCTTTCTCGGTAGATTTAACTGGCACACGTGAAGAGCAAACACATGCCCATGTTCTGAACAAGATGAAAGAAACTGAACCCACTGACCAGCCAAGGACATGGGCCACTGTGAGTGGTAAAGAAGGGATGATCACTGTCCCAATCATAGAAGGGGAATTTCATTGAAAAGCCTCATGTTTAGCTTTTACTGGTCCAATTTAAGGCATGACTCATGTTCTTCACCTTCTTCCTTGAAAAAGAAAAGGTTGCTGATAGGAAAAAGAATTTTATGTTGCAGAATGATTTAAAATAATTCGTAATAGAGATCTCCATCTCCAAAGAGATTAACACCATAGCTAAAGTAAAATCAGAAGCCTTACAATTATAGAATGTCCAGGTGAGCAAATATTACTAAAACAGGGTCTCTCTGCTGATGAAGTCCCACTCTGCCTTCTCTTGACTACAGAATCCATGAATAATTCAAATTAATGCAGCCTATATGGCTATTTTATTGAGGTCAACTGACTTGTAAGAGTTATTTGATGTCCAGAAAGCCTTTTGGATCTTTTTTCAAACCTTTTAACGTCTTTTTTTTTTAATTTTCATTTTGTAAAACTATGTTCAGCTCTGACTTCAAAACAGTTTCTCGCATGAATGAGATCAGCTTCCTGCCTGAGGTGATAGAGCTCTCTTCGGTCCTATGTAGGAGTAATAATTAAAATTAATCTAAGCCATTTCTACCACAAAAACCTCATGCATTTTTCCTAAGCATACTGAAGGTTTTTTAACTAATTAAAAACAATGTTCATAGCAACAGTCAAATTCTTAAAGAAATTAAAAATTTTCATAAGAATTGACCATCGAAGTTATGCATTGCCAATGTACAATACTGTAAGGATCTGTATTTGTGAATATTGTAAATCACTTCAATTCTGTTCCATTTCTATCAAGCTTTAAGTCATTTATGTAGAATTACCAACTTAGGGGATCCTGGGTGGCTGAGGTCATGATCTCAGGGTCATGGACCAAGTCCCACATGGGGCTCCCTGCTCAGCGGGGAGTCTGCTTTCTCTCTCCCTTTGCCTCCTCCCCCCTGCTCATTCTCTCTCTCTCTCTCTCTCTCAAATAAAGAAGTAAAATCTTAAAAAAAAAAAGAATTACCCACCTACAAAATAACAAGTGTTGATAAGGTTGTGGAGACATCGGAACCCTGTGTGTTGCTGACAGGAATGTAAAATGGTGCAGCCAATATGGAAAACAGAACAGTGACTCCTCAGTAAGTTAAACAGCATTACCATATACTAGAAATTCCACTCCTGAGAGTATACCCAAGAGAACTAAAAGCAAGAACTCAAAGAGATATTTATACACTGTTGTCTATAGCAGCATTATTCACAAGAGCCAGAAGGTAAAAACAACCCAAGTGTCTGGACAGATCAATGGATAAACAAAAGGTGGATACAGTGAAATTTTATTCAGCCTAGAAAGGAATGAAGTTCAGTCACAGGCCACAACACAGATGAACCTTGAGGACATTATGCTAGGTAAAACAAGCCAAACACAAAAGGACAAATACTGTAGGATTCCACTTACATGAGGTGCCTACACCAGTCAGATTCATAGGGACTGAGGGTAGAATGGTGGCTGCCAGGGTCTGGGGGAGGGGGAATGAGGAGCTGGTGTTTAATGCAGACAGAGTTCCAGTTTGGGGATATGAAACAGTTCTGGCCATCGATGGTGATGATGGTGGCACAACACTGTAAATGTGCTTAATGCTACTGAATTGTACACTTAAAAATGGTTAAAATGGGGCGCCTGGGTGGCTCAGTCGATTAAGCATCTGCTTTCGGCTGAGGTCATGATCGCAGGGTCCTGGGATCGAGCCCCGCATCAGGCTCTCTGTTCAGTGAGGAACCTGCTTCTCCCTCTCCCTCTGCCTCTGCCGCTCCCCCCTACTTGTGCTCTCTCTCTGTCAAATAAATAAATGAAATATATTTTTTTAATTGTTAAAATGGCAAACTTTATGTTATGCTTATTTTACCACAATAAAAAAAATAAAGTAAACATAGAAAAAAGAAGCATCTGCCAAGATGATTACAATAGTGTTGTCCTAATGAGGCCAGTGTAAGAATTAAGAATTAATGCATATAAAGTCCTTGGAACAGATACTAGAGTTAGTACACACACAAAAATAGCCATTGCCATCATAATCCTTGTTATTAATATTATCTCCTACCAACATGTTTTATCCTACAGTTTTGCTATCTTTTTTTTAAGATTTTATTTTTAAACAATCTCTACCCCTAATGTGGGGCTCAAACTCACAACCCCAAGACCAAGAGTCACAGGCTCCACCAGCTGAGCCAGTCAGGCACCCCTAGTTTTGCTATTTTAAATACAAAAATTTCCCGGTGTAATGAAAAGTAATCTCAATAGATGGCTCTCTCTGGCATTTTTACCCTTCTCAAGGGAAAATTGATTGCTTTGTCAGAGGGCAGACTCCAAGGTTTATTCCAAGCCCTGAACCTTGAACAAAAGGGCCTGAACTAGAGCAAGTTCAACATGAACCTTCATCCTCTCGACATCTGCAGCCATGCCAACTATTTCTTGGGATCATTTATAACAACTCACTTTAAAAGATAACAGAAAATGCAAGTGAAAATAATACTTTATTTTCAGCCCATACAACATTTATTCAGTGCCTGTAGATAAATGCTTTCAAGCAGTTCTGTTTTTCAATCTTAGGAATAATTTCTCCATTTTACAGTGAGGAAACTAAACTTCAGAGCAGGTAAACACTTTGTCCAGTGGGATACAGCATGGGCCACAAGGAAATAGAGAACACCCAATCCCCCGACTCACCATTCTACTATTTGCAATATGCACCTCAAAAAATAGAAATAAATCCTTTTTTCTTTTAACGTCAGAGCTAAATAGGGCCCCTGGGTGGCTCAGTTGGTTAAGCATCAACTTTCAGCTCGGGTCATGATCCTGGGGTCCTGGGATCAAGTCCCACATCAGGCTCCCTGCTCAGCAGGGAGTCTCTTTCTCCCTCTCCCTCTGCTGCTCTCTCTCTCTCTAACAAATAAATAAAATATTTTTTAAAAATTTCAAAGCTAAGTAACATTTTGTAAAACTAAAATGAAGTGCTTATTAGACAAAATGTGAGACCCCCGAGTTTGATGAGTTCAGAAAATTATACATCATATAGGCCCAGCCCAAGAAGCCTTGTGAAGGGACGCCTGGGTGGCTCAGTCAGTTAAGTGTCTGCATTTGGCTCAGGTCATGATCCCAGGATCCTGGGATGGAGTCCAGCATTGGGCTCCCTGCTCAGCAGGGAGTCTGCTTCTCCCTCTCCCTCTGTTTCTCCCCCTGCTTGTGTGCTCTCTCTCTCTGACAAATAAATAAAATCTTTAAAAAAAAAAAAAAAAGAAGAAGAAGCCTTGTGAATTCTACTCATTGTGGTGGATGAGTCAAAAATCCAGCTATTTGTCTAAGAACTCTGGGCAAGCCTGCAGACTGGAGAAATAAACAAACTTCAGAAGAATTTTTCCCAACACAACCTGTCCAACCTCAAAGAAACACAGAGCAAACAGATTTAGAATCTCCAAACTGCAAGTGTGATAAAATAGACCCGTAGAAACATGTATCCCTGGGGGAGGAGCCAACAGGTAAGCCAGCACCAGGGGAGTCCTGGAATGGGGAAGCCAGCACATGGTTGGAACCATCCTCCCCCAAACAATCCACCTTAATATAGCTTGGCGGTGATCAGTTCATCATGCCTAATATTTACAATACTGCCATCAACAGCTTACTCGGTAATCTCTTTAATATTGTGGGTTTCAAAGAATAAAGCAAAGACCCCAAGAGGTCCCAAGGAAAATGAAAATATAAAGCCAGTATTTCCTGACCAGGCAAAGAAACACATACCAATAAAGAAATTCACTGAGTTGTTCACTCAGGGGGAGATTAGGGGACTGAAAGTGGTGGGGTATGGGTGTGGTGTAAGGAATGAAAACTAGCACTCTGATTAGGGCAGAGTCCACAGTAAAAAACTTGTTAAAACAATCCCCATTGTCTGCTGCTGAAGAAAACCCTTCAGTGAGGCCTAAGTAGGGTCTGACGTACAAGGGTTCCTCGACATCCACCATGTTTTATCAATGGAATCAGTTCTGATGAAACACAATCTTCAGTTTTGGTATCTCCCAGACAAATGCTGATAGAAATGGAAATTTTTCCTTATACGTAACAACCACATGTAACGCATGACATCTGATTGGATACTTGCTTGCAAAACCAGCAGTAAAGATATTTGGGGAAAATCTGAACATGATCATGGCTTAGATAGTACATGAGAAGAAAATTTATTAAAATGGAAATGGTTGGCTGACAAAACAGGTCACAAAACAGTGTGTACAGTATGATGTCATTTTGACAATAGTAATAATGGACATATAGGTACATATAGAAAAATAACGAGAAGGATATGCACAAGTGTGACCACAGAGAGTTTAGGCAAAGGGAATGTGATAAGATTTCATTCTTATTTTTGCTCTACTTTCTAATTTCCTACAATGATCGTGGGCTGTTTCTGTTGTAATAAAACGTTATTACTGTGGATTGATGCAGCATAAATGAGCTCACGTTTCTCTCTCCCGAGGATTTAAAGTTAAACATGCTCTGAGATTATGTTGGCTTCCAGACGGACAGAAATGACAACCTGACTTCTGATAACTGATGAATATTTGCCTCAAATCCACAGCTCAAGCCTCACTGCATGGCAGCCCTGCATAAGTCAGATCCGAAGGTGGCCATGGAACACTAAGAAAACTTTGGGACCATGTCCAGTTCTTCACACCACCCGCATGAATGCCTGGAAGCACAGCATTACTGTGGTAATCCTCTGGGCCAAAGCGACTGGTCACTCAAACAGACTGATGGGGAGCTGGCACCCAAGACCAGGAATTGAAGACCAAGTACAAAGCAGTAGGCGGCCATCAGGCTTTCTAACTCTCAGGGTCAAAGACTAGATTTCATGACAGGGAGACACAACCCCCACTGATTTATCCTTCCTTTATCCTGTAACTGAACTGCTGATTTCAAGTCTGTTCCGTGATTATATCAGGAACTGCTTGGGTGGAGGTTTAAAAATGCACAGGAATGTCTTTTCTAAACCAAATCAGATCTGTAATTTGCAAATCCCAAGAGCCCAAGCAGGATGGTAAGGGCAGACCCCAGGTTATCAAGAATAAAGAGAGGGCAAAGTTCAAAGTTTCGGGAAAATCAAAATAGGCAACTACCGGATGGTATTAACTTAAATAAACCAAATGTAGGGTTAAATAGGCCCTCTGATGTTAAAGGTTACATAATTACTCAACTTCAGCCTTGTAAAACAATGAAGAAATGTGAATAAAATTACCTACTAGCATAAATCATTCTTACCCAACCCAAATCCCAGGGAGGACTAAGGAATTACCTACTTGTACAAAGATAGATGAGTTCCCTGGGCTCTTTGCAGGAGCAGCAAAAGATTAACCTGGCCTCACCACAGAAATCCAGGCAATGATAAAGGGCAAAGAGTGCAGGAGTTCAGAGCCATCCAAAATGTCCCACTGAAAGACAGTTTTTGTTGAATTTAATATTCTGTTATTTTAAGGCTATAAAATGGAATATAAAAATTGATCTCCTTTTAAGCCAATCATGCTTTTTGAAAAGGTAATACATGGTTAAATTTTTTAAAAAAGGTAATACATGGTTAAATAAGACCCAAATTTCTAACAAGAACGAATCTTCTCAATCAACTTTATCTAAAATCATTATTTCGATGTTCTTTCTACTCACAGTGGAAGTGATATATACACCTATTAGATTACAAACTTGGATGACAAGAGCTTGTGTGATATTTCTTTCTATCCATTGCCACAGAAAGTGTCCAGTAAATAGGAACTCAATCACTTTGGTTGCATCTTGAATTCTTTAGAATTTTCAGATCACAAAGAAACTATGCACCAACTAAACAAACTTACGCTATAAATATTTGACTTACCAAAGCATATATGCTGACATAATAATTACATTTTTATTTTAGAACACATCCAATAAAACTCTTCAAAAATTCTAACAAAAGGGCAGATATATATCAGCTTTCAACTCGCTCTGTGAAAATTAAAGTAGAAGATCCACAACAATGGGATAACACAACATACTTATGAGAATGGCTAAAAGCCCCAAAACCGACAACACCAATTGCTGGCCAGGATGGGAAGCAATAGGACCTCTCACTCACTGCTGGGGGAAATGCAAAATTCTACAGCAATTGAGAAGACAGTTGGGCAGTTTCTTATAAAGCTAAATACAATTTTATCATATGATTCTATAATCATGTTCCTAAGTATTTACCCAACTTATTTGAGAACTTATGTCTACAATAAACACTTGCATGTGAAAGTTCGTAACACCTTTATTCATAACTGCCAAATACTGGAAGTATCCAAAAAAGATGCTTCAATAAGTGAATGAACAAACAAACTGGTACATCCA
>NC_058406.1:112628713-112678014 GCF_002201575.2 Neomonachus schauinslandi | reverse complement strand
AAAAAGATGCTTCAATAAGTGAATGAACAAACAAACTGGTACATCCACACAATGGAATATTATTCAGAGATAAAAAGAAATGAACTCTCAAGTCACAAAAGTGTGAATCTTAACCCATATTATTAAGTGAAAGAATGCAGTCTGAAAATGCTACTTACTGTATGCTTCCATGTATATGACATTCCGGAAAAGACAAAACTATAACAATGGTAAAAATGAGTGCTTACAAGGGTGGGGGTGAGGTTTTGAACAGGTGAAGCACAGAGGATATGATTTAGGGTGGTGAAACTATTCTATATGATATCGTAGTTGTGTATACACAACACTATGCATTTGTTGAAACCCACAGAACTTTATGGCATAAAGTGATCCTTAATATATGCAAAATTTTAAAACATCACTTAAGAGGCAAGGTATCCCAGAGTGGAATACAGACTCTGACAAGAAAATCTAACTGTTTTACAAATGTATGAAACACCCTTACTGAAGGGGCTGGGGGAAAGGTACTGACCTAAGTAACCTTGGAAATGAGTGAAGTCTATAAGATTAAAGGCAAATAAAACTGTACCTGAGCCACTGTCCTCTAACTGATAAGGTGTTTCCTGTGGGGTTAATGTTAACAAATGTAACAAATACACACATACATATTTCTTTGCCTGTCTGCTAAAAGGACCTAGAAACAATGGACACCCCAGTAGCAACAAGCACACCGAGCACCCAGATCTTGGTTTCTTTTTTCTTTTTTTTTTAAAGATTTATTTATGTATTTGACAGAGAAAGAGAGAGCATGTGCACTTGCATGCACGTGTGAGTGGGGGGAGGGGTAGAGGGCGAGAACCTTCAAGCAGATTCTCTGCTGAACCCAGAGCCGGATGCAGGCTCCATCTCATGACCCATGAGATCATGACCTGAGCCCAAACCAAGAGTCAGCCACTTAACAGACTGAGCCACCCAGGTGCCCCACGATCGTGGTTTCTAATATCATCCACCAATAAGAGGAACCAGAGCTTCTTGGAGAAATGGCTGATTCTAGGACTGGGGCAAGGAATATATATGATAAGCCTGGAGCACTTTGAAGTACCAGGAAATAAGGAAACGATCAAAACAAAAACAAAAACCCACATTGATGGGAATATGCCAAGGGAGCCAATGAAAGAACTCTTCATAGCAAAAGCTAGAACAACTTAAGCTACAAAATAAATAAATTAGTATTAGATTATAACTCCAGTTATAAAATAAATATCCATGAGTCCATACTGATACAAATAAATGATTGAATAAATAAGTGAATGGGGGAGAAGAGGTCAATTTCCTGTGCAGAAGAATTCCAAATAATTTATGTCGATACTACACCTTTAGGGAGGTAATGCATGGTAATGCATTTTCCATTCCTGAAGTGTTCACTGCACACAATAACTTAATTCCAAACACTACCATGTAGAAAGTGGGGGAAAGTAATCTTGCAGTGGAGAAACCTGACAAACACTACCTCAGCCAGGTGATCAAGGTCAATACCCACAGTGATGTCATGTTGGTATTATACACCCTTGATACCAGGTGATGAAAATAGCACTTTCCCTCTGTGGTCTTCCTGTAAACCCATAACCCCATGCTAAACTAATCATGAGAAAAGCAGTAGGAAAAAAAACCAATTTAGGAGTATTTTATAAAATACTTGACTAGTACTCCTCAAAACTATGGAGGTCATCAAAAAAAGGAAAGTCTGAGAAACCATCACAGCCAAGAGGAGCCTAGGGAGACATGATCACCAAATGTACTGTGGTGTCCTGAATGGGATCCTGGAACTGAAAAAGGACATTGTGGAAAAACCAAGGAAATCTGTATAACTTATGAACTTTAGTTAATACTAATGTATTGGTTCATTAACTGTAACAAATGTGCCATGCCAACATGAGATGTCAATCACAGAGGAAACTGCATGCAGGGTATGTGGGAACTCTACTATTGCCACAAATTTTCTGGAAACCTAAAACAGTTCAAAAAAAAGAAAATTTATTTTTAAAAAGTCAAACAATGCTAGACAATACCAAACAAAAACAAAAAACAAATGAATTAACATCTCTATTATCCAGAAGAAAAAAAGTAGAAGACTTGAGGGCAAGTGGTCAGTCCCATCAGACCCAGGCTGACTTAAACATCTCTACCTCTCCTTTAAAGTGAAGAGACAGAAGGAATATTCAAGTTGTCATTGAGAGCCATTAGTTATTACTATAATCTAGTACTAACTCTAACAAAAATTAAAAATCAAGAGATAATAAGGGATGTTGTTTGTTTGCTGAAATAACTAATACGTCTTTTGTTTCACAAACTTTGTTACTGGCCAAACTCAAAACAAAATAAATCACCAGAGGAAAAGGGCTTTGTTAGCTGTATTTTAAAATATTGATCCAGTGTCCAGGTGAAGATGACATCATAGCTGTAGGGACAATAACCCTCAGGAGAAGGTCCCCCATTTAGGAGAGGGTGTTTTTAATGAGCCTCCCAAAGGAGACTCCGAAAGTGGTGGGAAACAGTTTGCATATAAAAAATACAAAGTAGAAGAAGACTTCGAGGAAGATTTTAATTCACCAAGGGGAAAAGGCTGGAGACACTAAGGAGGAAGGGGCTATAGGAGTGGGCAGCAGACCCAGGTGACCAGGATCTGTCATCCAAGCACAGAGATGTCCAGTTCACTCATGCTGCCTTCACATATTTACTTCTCTTCTATGTGTGTGGGCCCAGAACTACATTTTTTTGAAGATTTTATTTATTTATTTATTTATTTGAGAGAGAGAGAACGTGAGCAGGGAGAGGGGCAGAAAGAGAGGGAGAAAAAGTCTCCCAGCTCAGCAGGAAGCCCGATATGGGACTCAATCCCAGGACCCTGGGATCATGACCTGAGCCGAAGGCAGACACTTAACCGACTGAGCCACCCAGGAGCCCCAGAGGGAGAATCTCAAGCAGACTCCATGCTGAGTGCAGAGCCCAACACAGGCTCCATCTCATGACCCTGAGATCATGACCTGAGCTGAAATCAAGAGTCAGACACTTAAGCAACTGAGCCACCCAGACGTCCCCATAGCTACATTTTTAAAAACTTACTAATCTCATAATTTGTGGCTCCATTTACAAGAAAGTTTTCTGAGTCTTAATTTTGACTTTTTTTTAAAGATTTTTTTAAGTAATCACTACACCCAATCAATGTGGGGCTCAAACTCACAACCCCAAGATCAAGAGTTGCACACCACTGACAGAGCCATCCAGGTCCCCCTTAATTTTGATTTTTTTTTTTTAAAGACAGATACCTACTGCATCCTATTGGGATTCCCTGACTGCCTTCTGAGAAGAGAGAAGAATCTCCCAAGAGAAAAATCAAACATGAGAATAATTTATTCAAAAGTGGGTGGGATATTTCAAAAATTTGCTGCCTGTAAAAATTTTCTTCCTCTTTTTACTAAATAATAGAAAGAGAGAAAAAGAAAGTTCTATCATTCAGTGATTCCCCCGATCTTATTTACAAGACTAAAACTTGCATTTCTTATCCACCTAACACAGGCCTATCCACATTTGTGGTAAATAGGAAAAACTTGTATTTGAGAGCAATTTCAGGGCTTACGCAGTTTCAGAATACCAACTTTTGCTTTACAATTGAGTTTAGGAGGTTGATCAGCCCTGGGAAAAATGGACTGGACCTTAAATTAGGAAAACAACAGCAAACAAATGAACCACAACTGTGAGTGAGGACAAGAGGCAGCTGGTGAGGACTCCAAGTGCTGTGGAAAATAAAACTTGCTCACCCTTATTCACTCAGCGTGACAGCAGGTCTGTTCTCACAATTATCCAAATCCCTACCCGGCTAAGGAACATCTCACTAAGGCAAAGTCAAGTCCGGCCTAAAATCAACAAGCCACTCCCAAGATCCTGGACATGTGCTCTCTGTGCCCGAGAGTCCCTGGGGTTCTCTGTGTGGCCAGTGGTGGCCATGCCTCACCAAGTGCTGAGGGCAGGAACTGGGACAGGGCAGAAAAGGCACTGGAGCTGGGACAGGTGTAACAGGTTTCCCCAGGAGCAACTCCTGAAACAATCCTACAGAGTGAGTCACATTTCCTGGGACCATTTCTCCAGCTGTGTGTTTTTTTAATAGCTTACATTTTCTAACATGTTAAGGAGTTAACCAATTTGCCGGGCATTGAGGAGTGGCCGCGAGAGAAATCAGGTCCCCTGTGGGCTGTTTTCCTGAACCCGGTGCCAAAGTTCCTAAGACTGATGAATACGGGCTTCTCAAAAGCCGGGGTCAGATCAACCACGAGGTTTTTAAAAATCTAAGCTCTCACCATGTTGTCAAGCGCTTTCTGCAGTGAAACCAGGCTGAGAATGGAGTCTTCTTTAGAACTGAGCAAAGTAAACTCGCGGGCTTGGAACAGAAGTCTTAAGTTATTAGCATTAGTCTGGATCAACCAAATACAGTGAGCCCAGTTACAGGCATCCTGGCCGAGGACCCAGGGTCTCTTCCTTAGGTGGTCCAGATTTGTTTGGGACCAAGGCAAACTGAGTGTCCTCCAGCCAGCCCCTTCCATCCCCCATTCCCATGTCCTAACCCTCCTTGTGAAACTTCATTAGCAGGATTTAAGAAGTCTACCACCCTTTATTGGGAGCAGACTGCTCTTCGCAATTGCCTTATACAAAATAAGGCCTCCATAAATGTTTGTTCTAACGGTCTGTCACATAATATCTGATCCTTAAAGGGCCTCTTATCCTGCCTCCTCACTAGCCTGTGGGTGTGAAAATAAAGTGCCTTCTCTTTGGAGGTGGAGGGTCCCTCCTGATAGTTCAAGGCTGGGTGATAGATAATGCCAAAAAAAAAAAAATCTTAACTTGGAACTGGAAATTTGCATCTGATTGGACCCTCACTGGGAGCACCTGCCTGGTGCTGGGAATGCTTTTCAAATCAAGGAGAAGGGGATTTGCAGGGGGTGGGGGGGGTGAGCTTGCACATTTGCAGGAGCCTCAGGCTGACTTTTGAAACCTTCCACTCTTTTTTCATCCGGCACATAATCAACTTAGTACATTTCAAGTTTGGTTTCTGAGAGAATGACATTAAACGGGGTTAAAAAATCATTCAATCACTAGGAGAGCGAAGAGGACAAGCATTGTTTGAATTCAGAGTGCTCTAAATGTGTGCACCACTACAGCCTGGGGACCTGATCCCCTCAAGTGTAGTTGATATAGGCCAAATCGTGAAGCCACACAAAAGCTTGAAAATGATTTAGAAAAGAATTATCTGAGATCATGGAGATTTTGTAAGCCGCAAAGTTTTCCTTTCCAGAGGGAGGGTGCAGTGGTTGAGAGCAGCTCACAGACCACCCCAGTTCAAGTCCAGTCTGCAGCTTTTGGGCTATGTGGTGACACATCACTTTGTCACTCTGGGCCACAGCTCCCCATGTATAGAATGAGAACAGTGATAGCACCTACCCCGTAGGTTTCTTGGGAGGATTAATTTATAGATACTGAGCACTTAAAACCATGCCTGGTTTATTATTCCCAGTGCCTTAGCTTGTGAATTTTGGCTACCTATGCAGTCAATGACAGGTACACATTCCACACTTTATGCACACATCGAAGACAGCCCAGGCCTCAGACTGATGCACACCAGGAACCAGATATCTGCATCCAGTGAATTGGCATGAAACATATATCCTTCCTCAATAGCCTAGTCAAAGATATATATGGATTACATGTGATTCATTTATAAAGTTTTGTCTTTTGCTTTGCCTTTTTAACTATTTTATTTAAAAAAAAGTGGAGCACCTGAGTGGCTCAGCTGGTTAAGTGTCCGACTCTTGATTTCAGCTCAGGTCATGATCTCAGGGTTGTGAGATCCAGCCCCGTGACTGGCTCTGCACTCAGCTGGGAGTCTGCTCAAGATTCTCTCTCCCTCTGCCTCTGCCCCTCCCCCCACTCAATAAATAAATAAATAAATCTTAAAAAAGAAAAAAAACCTTGAGACCTAAAAAATCTTTTGCTTTTACATATTAGTGATGATAAACGGCAAGTCAGAAATCAGTTTTGAAAACACTGAGGAAAATTTTAACAGTTATAGTAAATCATGGAAGAAAATATGTTAATAAAGTAAATGTATATAGTTGAAATCTGAGCAGAACATTGAGGTGAGGGGAGTTCACTCCAGATAAAATTCTGGGAACTTTAACATTTGTCTACCCTATTCACTGCTAAAGGTCTTTGTTCTCCATAATCAAAGTTACGCATTGGTAGAACTCTGCCTTCCTCATTGGTAGAACTCAACCTCCTCATCCACCTACTCCTCTCCGCATCTGGAATAACTTTTAATAGTATTCTGCAGTCCTGAAATCTCTTTAAAAAATGCATCTCAAATCTACTAAGTTGATCCTTGAACAACACGGGGGTAAAAGCTGTGGACCCCCTTATAGTCAAAAATCCACGTATAACTTTTGACTCCCTAAAAACTTAACCAGTAATAGCCTAGCGTTGACCAGAAGCTTTACCAACAACATAAATAGTGGCTTAAACACACATTTTGTATGTTATATGTATTGTATACTGTATTGTTACAGTAAAGTAAGCTAGAGAAAAGAAAATGTGATTAAGAAAATCATAACGAAGAAAAACACATTTATAATACTGTATTATATTTATCCAAAATATCTGGGTATAAGTGGACCCACACAGTTCAAACCCGTGTTGTTCAAGGGTCAACTGTACTTAGCTTATGAAATTAAAAATCCAAGATACCGTATCATTTCAGCCCATTTCTAATTACTATTTTCCTGCCTGAACAAAGAAAAGATTAGGACACCATGTGACATCTCTTTAGAAACCTTATATTATTGGAGAATAAAAATGTTGACTTAACAATACCGTACTTGCTGTTCCCTCTGCTGGGAGCTCTCTTGTCCCCTCCATTCATAAACTTCTATCCCTTGTTTCATTCAGATGTTTGCTCAAAGAGCAACCTTATCACTCTCCAATTGCTCACTCTTTTGCTTTTTACACAGTTGTCATTACCATCTATCTAGTTGTTTCTTGTGTGTTTTCCTCACTGAGTGTTGGCTACACAGAGCACACCTTTGGTTTGTTCATTGTCAGATCCCCAACACCGAGAAGAGGACCTAGCACAGAGCAGCTACTCGATAAATACATGTTGGTCAACTGCACTGATTTAACAGCCCTATTCACTGGTAAAAATCTTCTTAGTTCTACCATCATCAAGTTAGGTATTGTTAGAATTCTGCCTACCGAATGTGTATTGTCTTCCTCATCTTACACCTTCTACACAGTAGGTGCTCAGCAAATGTTTTGTTTGTTTGTTTGTTTGTTGTTTTTTTATTAAGTAGGCTCTATGCTGGGCATGGACAAGACTTTGAGATCAAGACCCGAGCTGAGATCAAGAGTTGGATGCTTAACAGACCGAGCCACCCAGGCGCTACTCAGAAAATGTTTTTTTTTAAATATATTTTTTAAGATTTTATTTATTTATCAGAGAGAGAGAGACAGAGGCAAGCAGAGGGAGAAGCAGGCTCCTTGCTGAGCAAGGAGCCCGATGTGGGACTCCATCCCAGGACCCTGAGATCATGACCTGAGCCGAAGACAGACGCCTAACCTACTGAGCCACCCAGGCGTCCCTGGAAAATGTTTTATTAATGCATGTTTCTTCATCAAAAAGCACTCCTTCAGTTAAATATTATATAAAAAAAGCAAGACATAATGATATATGTGTATTTGATTACAAGACTATTAAATGCACTTTTGAAAAAGACTATAAGGAAGCCAAACAAAATGATAACAGGATTATAGATAACTGGGTGTTATTGTTTCTCTTTTTCCATATTGTTCTATTAGGTGTCATTACATTTTGGGGGAGGGATGAGTAGGGAGCGTCCGCTCTTATCCTTTCTTTTCCCAAAACATAACACACAACTTTATAAGAAAGCGGTACTATCTTTTACTTACTACTAAAGATTATGAAACAAAATGAGAAAAAATAACTCTAAAACTCTTGATTCATATAGGCAAAGTGCTCTCAACAACATTGACAAGGTGTTTCATATAGATTTTATTTTAATTTTTAAATGTATACCAGATATATGTGTATATATATGTATATGTGCCTGTGTACACACACACACACACAATTACACTCAGTATGATGTACAGCATTGGGTTTTGTTTGCATTTCTTTGATTGTTGGTGAGTGGATATCTGTACAATATTCTTCTTTGTGAATTTCATTTGTGTGTGTGTCTTCTTTATTGATGCTTTTATTCAATTTTACTTTTGGAGGGCAGAAACATGTTTACATATTTTGATACAGTAAATCCATGCTAAGGAATGTGTTCTAAGAATGTGCTATTACTGTTAAAATTATATATATATATACCAAAAAGTAAATTCACTGAGTTTTATAATATAACCAGTACATTAAAGAAGTAATGGGGAATATGCTATGATTTAACCATTGCCTCTGTCCTCAAAATGGGTGCAGTTTGCTTTGAGGAGAAAGGCAGAAAACACCAGGGAGAATAAGACAATATTCCATGACACCATAAAATGGAAATCTCCACTTTGGCCAGGTCATATATATGACAGGAGTTTTAATGACCAGGGAGGAATGTGAGGTGTAGCATTTAGACAAAGCTCTATGGAAGAGGGAGCCCTTGAGCTGGGACTTTAGGAACTGGGGCAGTTTATAGCCACTGGATTATACTCTGGGGAGTCAGATTCCAGGAGATGGGACAGTGACAAATGACCTCACTGAAGCACAGAAACTGGTGGGGAGGAGCAGGCGAAGCATGGTTTCCTAGGCCGGGAACCGGGAGAGTCTTTAAAGACAGCGGAGACTCTTCTACTCGCTGAGCTGGGTGCTGGCAATGCCACGGGAACTTTTACTCAAGAGGAGCAGGACGACAAAAGCACTTCTCTATAAAGGTTGACCTGACAGTAATAATTGGTCCGAATCTTTAACTTGGAGAACAGAAAGAAAACTTTAAAAGTGAGCTTCCTATATGTACAAACTTAGCATTTTTTTAAATGGGAACAGTTTTCTTTGAATTTACACTGATAGTCTGAATTTCATTTTTAAAATAACCTCTTTCCTCTGGTGTCCTTTTCTTAATTTATAAGTAAAGCTTTTAAGAAAGCTTTCTATTCAAATTTTTAACCTACATCAGCCTGTGTGGCCCACCTGAAAATCTATGTATACCCTCTAGGGGCTCGTGGCTGGTCAGTCCATAGAGCATGCGGCTCTTGATCTCAGGGTGGTGAATCCAAGCCCTATGTTGGGCATGGAGTCCACTTAAAAAGAAAAGAATTTGAGTAAATGGTAACATATCCTCATTAAAGTAAATGGTATATTAAAAAAAATTCTAGTACACCTCCTTCCATGTTTCTCTCCTCGCTCATGTAACTATGGGGGCAAATCTATGCATATGTAGGCAAAGTGTTATTATTTCACACAAATGGCAATACATTCTATGTATACACATATCTCTGCTTTCTTTTCTCTTTCCACAATACTGTAATAAATCAGTATGTCTCTATTCGTTATTTTTTTTCCTAATTCATTCTTTATTAGTGCTGTATATTATTCCATCACATGCTGTAATTTATTTAACCATTATCCTACTAATCTTTTTAACTGCAAGCAATGCTACGATAACAAATGTTACACAAATGTAAATCATACATTTTTTTATTTTAATGGGTATTGCTAGTTTGTTTTCCAAAAAGGCTATAATACTCTATGTTTGGACAGACCCCTTTCTCTCCATTCCCACCAGTAATGACTATTATTGCTCACTTGAACTTGTTAGCATAGTTCATGGACATTGATTTTACTGGCTACTCATGAATTTGAGCCTGCTTTCATATGTTTTTGGCCATTTGGAGCTCCTTTTCTATAGATTTTCTACTTATACCTTTTGCTCATTACTATTTATATCCTTTGCTCATCATGTCCTTTTTGTAATGCAGTCTACTGGCTTTTTAAAGTGTTTGTAAATCTCTTTTATTGCAAAATATAACACAAGCATCTAAAATATAAATGTACAACTTAATCATTTTATAAAATGAAAACTCTGTAACAGCCATCCAGGTCAGGAAACAAAACACTGCACCCCACACCCAAAGCTCTTTGTCTTCCTCTTCCCAATCACAAACTCCTCCTTCCCGCACCCCCCCCCACCACCACCAAATAACCAATATTTTGACTTACTGGTCATTACTGCCCAGCTTTTCCTTATAATTTTAGCAGCCAAATATTCAACCTAAATATTATAGTTTAGTTATGACTGTTTTGAAACTTTATATAAATGAAACCATACAATACATGTTCTTTTGTCTCTGATCTCTTCCACTCAACATTACATTTGCAGGACTCCAAGTTGTTGCACGTGGCCCTATTCATTCCCATTACTATAACATATTCCCTTTTATGAATATACCACAATTTACTGATCCATTCTACTGTTGAAGGAATTCCAGTTTAAAGCTATTATACAAGTAAAGGTGCCATGAAATATACACATCAACTGGGGAAATGTGCATTCAATTCTTTTGATTACATGTCTAATGGTGGAATTGCTGGGTCATAGAGAAAGTATATCCTTAAGTGTAATAATTCCTGCCAAGGAGTCTTCCAAAGAGGTTCTCAGCAGGGCACATCCTCAGCTTGTGTTCATTCATCCCCACCCAAACTCAGTGTTGCCAGACTCCCATCTCCCATCTCCCCACCTCTTGTGGGTATGTAGAAACAATCTCATCACTGTGGTTTTAATTCACAAGTACCTTTCCACATAGGACCACTGGATTCTCTCTTTTGTGAAATGCTTTTTTAACTGCTCTCGCCCATTTTGATGCTAGGTTGTCTTCCTGATTTTGTTGATTTGTTTTTCCTTACACATTCTAGACATGAGTGCTTCATCAACTGAAAAGTTCACTTTAAAATCAGCTTTCTTTAAAATAAAAGGCATCCAAATCGGCAAAGAAGAAGTCAAACTCTCACTCTTTGCAGATGATATGATACTTTATGTAGAAAACCCAAAAGACTCCACCCCAAAACCGCTAGAACTCATGCAGGAATTCAGTAAAGTGGCCGGATATAAAATCAATGCACAGAAATCAGTTGCATTTCTATACACCAACAACAAGACAGAAGAAAGAGAAATTAAGGAGTCAATCCCATTTACAATTGCACCCAAAACCATAAGATACCTAGGAATAAATCTAACCAAAGAGACAAAGGATCTGTACTCAGAAAACTATAGAATACTCATGAAAGAAACTGAGGAAGACACAAAGAAATGGAAAAACGTTCCATGCCCATGGATTGGAAGAACAAATATTGTGAAGATGTCAATGCTACCTAGAGCAATCTACACATTTAATGCAATCCCTATCAAAATACCATCAACTTTTTTCAAAGAAATGGAACAAATAATCCTAAAATTTGTATGGAACCAGAAAAAGACCCCGAATAGCCAGAGGAATGTTGAAAAAGAAAAGCAAAGCTGCCGGCATCACAATTCCGGACTTCCAGCTCTATTACAAAGCTGTCATCATCAAGACAGTATGGTACTGGCACAAAAACAGACACATAGATCAATGGAACAGAATAGAGAGCCCAGAAATGGACCCTCAACTCTATGGTCAACTAATCTTCGACAAGGCAGGAAAGAATGTCTGGTGGAAAAAAGACAGTCTCTTTAACAAATGGTGTTGGGAAAACTGGACAACCACATGCAGAAGAATGAAACTGGACCATTTCCTTACACCACACACAAAAATAGACTCAAAATGGATGGAAGACCTCAATGTGAGACAGGAATCCATCAAAATCCTTGAGGAGAACACAGGCAGCAACCTCTTTGACCTTAGCCGTACCAACTTCTTCCTAGACACATCGTCAAAGGCAAGGGAAGCAAGGGCAAAAATGAATTATTGGGACTTCATCAAGATAAAAAGCTTTTGCACACAAAGGAAACAGTCAACAAAACCAAAAGACAACCGACAGAATGGGAGAAGATATTTGCAAATGACATATCAGATAAAGGGCTAGTATCCAAAATCTATAAAGAACTTATCAAACTCAACACCCAAAGAACAAAGAATCCAATCAAGAAATGGGCAGAAGACATGAACAGACATTTCTGCAAAGAAGACATCCACATGGCCAACAGACACATGAAAAAGTGCTCAACATCACTCGGTGTCAGGGAAATACAAATCAAAACCTCAATGAGATACCAGCCAGAATGGCTAAAATTAACAAGTCAGGAATTGACAGATGTTGGCGAGGATGTGGAGAAAGGGGAACCCTCCTACACTGTTGGTGGGAATGCAAGCTGGTGCAGCCACTCTGGAAAACAGTATGGAAGTTCCTCAAAAAATTGAAAATAGAGCTACCCTACGACCCAGCAATTGCACTACTGGGTATTTACCCCAAAGATACAGATGTAGTGATCCGAAGGGGTACGTTCACCCCAATGTTTATAGCAGCAGATATATAAAATATATTTATAGGCACAATAGCCAAACTATGGAAAGAGCCTAGATGTCCATTGACAGATGAATGGATAAAGAAGATGTAATATATATATATATATTGTGTATATATATATATATATATATATATATATATACACAATGGAATATTATGCAGCCATTAAAAAAGTGAAATCTTGCCATTTGCAACGACGTGGATGGAACTAGAGGGTATTAAGCTAAGCGAAATAAGTCAATCAGAGAAAGACATGTATCATATGATCTCACTGATATGAGGAATTTGAGAAACAAGACAGGATCATGGGGGAAGGGAGGGAAAAATGAAACAAGATGAAACCAGAGGGGGAGACAAACCATAAGAGACTCTTAATCTCAGGAAACAAACTGAGGGTTGCTGGAGGGGAGGGGAGTGGAAGGGATGGGGTGGCTGGGTGATGGACATTGGGGAGAGTATGTGCTATGGTGAGCGCTGTGAATTGTGTAAGACTGATGAATCACAGACTTGTACCCCTGAAACAAATAATATATTATATGTTAATTTAAAAAATCAGCTTTCGTTAGAAAGCAATATAGTATGATTTTAATTGGAAATTAAATTTTGTCAGTCCAAGCACCAAAATAAATAACTAAAGGGATAAGAAATCAAAATGTAGAAATAAAGCAATTCAAATACTAAAAGAAAATTAGGTAGGTTCCTTTTTAATGTGGATATAGGGACAACCTTTCAATGATTCAGAATCCAAAAGCAACAATAAGAACGATTCATAAATTTCATTTCATAAAAAAATTTTAAACTTTTCTGTAATGACAATAACAACAACAAAACCTCATGAGGAAATTCAAAAGACAGATGACAATCTGGGACAGAGTATTTGTAGGTTCCATCACAGATCAAGAGCTCACGTCTCTGATTTACAAAGCACTTTAAGTATTAAGGAGGAAAAAAATTAACAAAAACTTTTTTGAAACAAAGACATAAAATAGCAGTTTACAGAAAAAAATAAGGAAATGGTAGTTAAAAGTAATAAAAGATGCTCAATTTAACTAAGTAAAATGTACCCTGAGACACCATGTCTAACCTGTCAGATGGTTAAAAATTTTTAAAATTGACAGCATACTCTCCTGGTGAGCCTATGGGAAAATAGACCTGCTATTAAATTGAGGGCGGGGTGCAAAATGATACAAACCCTATGAAAGGGAATTTTGCAATATCTGGCAAAACTATATACTCTTCGGTCAGCAATTCTGCTTCTATAAATTCACCCTGAAAGATAACATCCCAAATATAAAACAAGAGATGTCCGAGGTCACCCATCACATTATTTTTAGTGCACAGTATTAGGAAAAAACTAAATGACCATCCTTAGAAGAGTAGATGAAAATTATAGTGCAGTCACACGATGAAATTCTACACAGCCTGCAAAGGAATGCAGAAGATTTCTATGAACAAATATGGAGCAATTTTAGGACATAATTTCAAATGAAGAAGGCAAGGTATAAAAAAATGCATATAATAGGATACATTTGTATGAGAAAGAAAGGGAAATAAGACTACATATAAGCATAAGCTTATTTTCTTTAAAAAAAACACAGGAAAGATAAAGCAAAAATAAGAATAATTTTCTATAGTAGGCAGATAAGAGAGGAACAAAGGCAACATGGATAGAAGTAAGACTCCTCTGAAGACATGTTTTTATATTTAAACAAAATTTAAATTAGAAAAAAATGGATTAAAACAAAACCCTAGAATTAAATACAAATGGAAACACATCGATCACATTGTATACCAAATTGATCACATAATCACACAGATAAAAGAATTAAGTCAAATAACTTTTGATCACAGTACTCTGACTATATACTCTTCTTTTTTGTTTTAAG
The DNA here is from genome assembly GCF_002201575.2 of Neomonachus schauinslandi. Classification (NCBI taxonomy): domain Eukaryota; kingdom Metazoa; phylum Chordata; class Mammalia; order Carnivora; family Phocidae; genus Neomonachus; species Neomonachus schauinslandi. The sequence continues at coordinate 112,663,596 of NC_058406.1, read as the reverse complement.
ATTTTATTTATTTGACAGAGAGAGACACAGTGAGAGAGGGAACACAAGCAGGGGGAGCGGGAGAGGGAGAAGCAGGCCTCCTGCCGAGCAGGGAGCCTGATCTGCCCAATCTGACTATATACTCTTAATGAAATATTTATATTCAGGATAAAAATTTGCAAAAACAATATTGAACCTAACCTAGTAGTTTTGTCATTAGCAGGGGAATAAGTGTTGTAATTCTGAAAGTATTTTCTACATATCAAAGGACAGAGCAAATGAATAAATACCTGCTATTATTGGGAATGGGGAATTTCACTGTGGGAGAGGAGAGATACCAGTATTTAATGGGAGAAAACTCTGTGATATTAGAGAAAACCACTATATGGTGTATGTGTATATGTGTGTGTGTGTGTGCACATATTTGGAATATTTCCCAGCTCTATCCATTGAAACAGCCTAGAAACAATGATGCCTCTTTAGCAATAAGTATACCCAGTGCCCAGATCTTTCTTTTTTTTCAAGGTTTATTTATTTATTTATTTATTTATTTATCAGAGAGAGAGCAAGAGAGAGAGAACACAAGCAGGGGGAGTGGGAGAGGGAGAAGCAGGCTTCCCGCTGAGCAGGGAGCCCCACGTGGGGCTCGATCCCAGGACCCTGGGATCATGACCTGAGCCAAAGGCAGACACTTAACCGACTGAGCCATCCAGGAATCCCCAGGTCTTTGTTTCTATATACACATCCCCTCTAAAAGAAACCAGGGCAGGGGCGCCTGGGTGGCTCAGTCGTTAAGTGTCTGCCTTAGGCACAGGTCATGGTCCCAGGGTCCTGGGATCGAGCCCCACATCGGGCTCCCTGCTCGGCAGGAAGCCTGCTTCTCCCTCTCCCACTCCCCTTGCTTGTGTTCCCTCTCTCGCAGAGTCTCTCTCTCTGTCAAATAAATAAATAAAATCTTTAAAAAAAAAAAAAAAGAAACCAGGGCTCCTTGAAGAAATGGCTGGTTCCAGATCTGGGCAGAGAAAGAATGTGAGCCTGGAGCATCAGGCTGCATCAGACAACAAAGAAAGACTCAAATATGACAAGGGCATTTCAATAGACAGAGGATCCAGCTCAAAGGGGTTCTCACTGCACAAACTTGGGAGTACTTGAACATCAGAAAATAATGATTGTGATGGACTATAACACATTGAATTTAAGCAGAAAAATCCATAGATTATAATAATCATAGGAATACTCCCAAAGAAATGAAGGGGAAAGAGAGAGAGCTCTTCTGTGCAGAATTATTCTATTAAAAAATGTAAAAGTAATGGCAATTAGAAAAGCCCCGTTTGCACCCCCTGTCGTAATCACTGATTCAGGCAATGATCATTAATGGATGAAAAAACCACTAGGTTAATATCATAGGGATATAGGTTATTCCAAAGTCTAAAAAGCCCCTGCAGATTATCTTTATGATGGGGGATTGGCAGTGACAACATTAAGGGAACAAACTCAGCCTTAGCAGGAGAGCATGACGCTGGATGCTTCCTGGTGTGGTACACCTGTCAAGAATTCTTGCCAGAAATGTTTAACCCTGAATTTAGTCATGAAGAAGCAACCAAACAAATAAAAAAATCCAGAATATGGGATGTTCTACAGGACAACTAGGACGAGTCTAGACTCTTCAAAAAAATTCAATGTAATGAAAAACCACAGGAGAGTAAACTGTTCTAATTAAAAGATCCTGGTCATGTGTGTATTTCACATTATTTGAGAATGTTAGAATCTGTTACAGAGATGAGAAAGCAAATAAGGTGGGTAAAGAAATTAAGCATAGAAGCAAGTGGTTTGAGACATGGGCAGAATTCCTAAGATGTTCTAAGGATAGCCCAACTAGATAAAATACAACCTAAATGTGCCAAATGTAGAAAGAAAGAAATGGGAAAATCCAGAAGGTACTAGATATTCATACTCTATAAAACATACAGAAGGAGTATATTGGGCATTCCATATTCATGATGTCTTAAAATCAACTATTCACTGATGATATTCATCTTGTAGCCCCTCATCAGGCAAATTGGGCAGCCTTAGCTCTGGCGCCCTGTGCCTTTCCCACTGAACAAGTGTGTGTCTAGGTCCCCAAAATCTCCCACTGCTGGGCCCATTGGCTCAGACCCCATCCCTGGCCCATAGAACCACAACATCAGCCAGGAAGGCAAAGCCACAGAGAGACAGGACATATGCGCGGTCTGTGTCCCTTGCTGCTTACTATATGTTTTTGGTTTTGTTTTAAGATTTTATTTATTTAGTTAGTTAGTTAGTTAGCTAGTTATTTGTCAGAGAGAGAGAGTGTGCACGCACAAGCAGGAGGACCAAGCAGTGGAACCGTCATGTAGAGGGAGAAGCAGACTCCCTGTTGAGCAAGGAGCCCGATGCAGGGATCGATCGCAGGACCCCGGGATCATGACCTGAGCCTAAGGCAGACTCTTAACCGACTAAGCCACCCAGGTTCCCCCTGCTCTATGTTTTAATTGATTAAACCATATGACTCAAGCATCTCAATTTGGCTGTGAGCATTTACGTTGTGTGAGCAGGGAGAGCTTGGCTGGTGGTGTAAGTGGACGACCCTATCACACTGAGTAAATTTCCCACACACACGTGACTCAAGGGCAAGTACAGCCAACTGTAACATGGAAATTGGAAAAATAACAGCTTTAAAAGACATATCAGGGGCACCTGGCTGGCTTAGTCCAGAGAACATGTGACTCTTCATCTCAGAGTCGTGAGTTTGAGCCCCATGTTGGGCATAGAGATTACTTAAATAAAGACATTTTGAAGACAAGCAGAGCATTTGAAATATGGACCATATATCAGATTGTATTACTGAATGAATGTTTCTTGGGTGCAATAATGATATCGGGATTTGTAGGCCTTATCCCTGGCAGATGAATGCTCATGTATTTAGGAGCATGGGAGACAGGGAGGGAAAGCAAATGTGGCAGAATCTTAACTGGTGAATCTGGATAAAGGGTGTACTGGTGCTTGTCTTTTCATAAAACTCTTGTGTAATTTACAATTTTCAAAATTAATTTTTAAAAACTGTCATGAATTAAGCTCAAGGTCTATTCATGTACTTCCAGCATTCTACCCATTGGTTCGGTCCAGTTAGGTGGACAGCACGCATTTCTCTCGCTTCCTCCTTTCTTGTCCTTCGTAGAAAGTTAAAGTAAGGCAATGTCTATGTTGTTGAGATTATTCTAAATATAATCTTTATGTAAAAATTCATAGCTTTGTTTTCTTACTAACTCTTCATCAGAAATTTCCCATGGTTTGGAATATCAATTTATTTCTTTGCCAAAGTTAAGCCTTATTATTTTGATGTTACTTGGTCATCATCATGTCTGTCGAAGTGATTGTTTTCTTTACAAAAGCATCAAATCTTGAAGTCCTTCACTAAATATGGCTAGCTGACTTTTAGTTAGTAAACGTAAAGTGAAAAATGTGTCCACAGACTACTTGAAGTGTTCATGCAAGAGGCCTAGAGACTAGAGTACTGTCCAAATTCTTTTATTTTATTGCAATATTGTGGCATTAACTACAGTATCAGTAAATTAAAATATTTAAAAATTAGGAACTTAGTATTTAGTCCCGAGACTGGGTTGGTATAGTGGTAGTTACACTGAGGGAACACCTGATAAGCGTCCTACTGTAAGATTGACCATACACTTTCATACAAACCAAGCCAAAGGTTGTTAAACCCTAGCAGGAGGACATTGTATGAAAATGCAATGCTAACAGCTCAGGGCACATCCTTTGTTCCACCCCAGCTGTATCTCAGCTGAGAAACCTACAGAGGAATCAGATAGCCATGGAAATGAGATCAAGTGCACAATAGCTGTGAAGATAAGAAAAGTTCAGAGGAGGCAGACATCAGAGAAAAGGAGTGATGATTCTTCTTCTGGTATTTTCTAGCTTTGGAGAGACGGGAGAGATGACTATAGGGGAGGCTGCTTATAGGTTCAAACAGAAATTCACTATAGGAAGACAGTCTTTAGTAACCTCAAGTGATTCAGGAGATGCTAACAATGGGAGAGTTTTCAAGTTTTCATCTGGTTTAAATTTAATGACTTTATTTTTTTAAAAGGTGCTTACTTGCAAGGGCACCTGGGTGGCTCAGTCCGTTAAGTGTCCAACTCTTGATTTCGGCTCAGGTCATGATCTCAGGGTCGTGGGACTGAGCCTCAGGGTCGTGGGATTGAGGCCCGTGTAGGGCTTTGCTCTGCACTCAGTGCAGAGTCTCACTGAGATTCTCTCTCCTTCTCCCTCTGTCCCTCCCCTCACTCGTCTATGCACACGCATGCACTCTCTCTAATAAATAGAACAAAAGTCAAACGGAAGAGCAAGATAAGCTGTGAAAAGTCAGTTTCTTTTCTTCTTCCACCTGCCCAACTACACAGTACTTCCCAGAGGAATGCCTGCATCTAAGTGGTAGAAAGATAAAAGTATGTATACATTTTTGTGAGTCCTTATCAAAGTTGAAGAAATTGTCCATATAAATCCTGTCCCTCTTCTTCTCCCTAAGACTCCCTCTCCCTCCCTAGGACTCTCTCCTGAAGGCCACTTCTTCCTCCCCTTCCCCACTCCCAACACCTGCTCTAGACAGTGTATCTTACCCAAAGAGAAGTGCTCCCGGCTCTCCAGTGTACTAGAGCCAAGAATAATATTGACGTGGGGCACCTGGGTGGCTCAGTCAATTAAACATCTGCCTTCTGCCTTCTGCCTTCAGCTCAGGTCATGAAGCCAGGGTCCTGGGATTGAGCACCACATTGGGCTCCTGCTCAGCAGGGAGTCTGCTTCTCCCTCTGCCTTGGCTCATGTGCTCTCTCTCCCAAATAAATAAATAAAATATTTTTTTTTAAATGTTGAGGTCCACTGAGTTAAATTCACCAAGGTGCCATTGTTTGTCGAAGTAAGAAAGGGGTTATGAATAATGTACACAACACATAATGACATACAAAATTACTCATTTCTTCATCTGGGCCCAAATCAACTTGTTCATGTAAAGAGAATAAGACTGAGGGCGGGCGCCTGGGTGGCTCAGTTGGTTGAGCGACTGCCTTCGGCTCAGGTCATGATCCTGGAGTCCCGGGATCGAGTCCCGCATCGACTCAGCAGGGAGTCTGCTTCTCCCTCTCCCACTCCCCGTTTGTGTTCCCTCTCTCGCTGTGTCTTTCTCTGTCAAATAAATAAATAAAATCTTTAAAAAAAAAAAAAGAGAATAAGACTGAAAACTGTAAACCCTATAAAAAGGCCTGGAAGAGCTGAGAACAGTTACTCTCTTGTTAAGAGCCTCCCGAATGCTTGGGCCATCAAAAAGCAAGTATTCTTGATATTTTCCCCATTCCTTGTTCTGTATGCATCTGCTGTTGCCATTCACAAATGTTAGTTGGATGTTGCTAATCCATATCTATGTTTTAAAATTGCAACCCGATAGGGTGGAGGCTCAGCAGCATGGGTGATTAAAGAATTCACCCGAGGCGGAACAAAAGAGATAGAAGTTTATTGAATATCTTGCAAAGGAGCTGTGGGAAGGACAGCAAACGAGAGATTGTCTGCCACAAGCAGTGGTGGGGGGCTGCAGTTAAGGGGGAAGGTGAGGAGGTATGAGAACCTATGGCATTTTCCTTTTTTGGTAGCTGTGCCTGGCTGTAGGTAACCCATTGGCCAGCTACAGTTTATGGCTGTTTTGACCTGGGTCGCCTAAGGGGTCTATGTGCATTCCGCCCAGGGTCACTGGGGCCTTCCACCTTACTCAGGTGTCCATTGCTCAAGCTGGTGGCCTTAAAGGAACCTCTATGTTAACAAGCAAACCTCTTGTTATTGGAACATCTTTGGTACAAATGGATAATCAAAATTGTCCAGCTCTTTCTGTACCACCATACAGTGCACATAAATGTCCTGGCTGATGCTCTCAGGAGCGCCAAGAATGCCAGAAAGGTTCGTATTAGGTCGTGCTCCAAAGTCACCGTCCAGATTTCAGCTGTGATCATGAAGCATGGTTCCATGGGCGAATTTGAAATCACTGATGATCACAGAGCTGGGAAAATTGCTGTGAACATCACAGGCAGGCTAAACAAGTGTGGAAGGATCAGCCCGAGGTTGGATGTGCAACCAAAAATTCTAGAAAAATGGCAGAATAACCTGTTCCTGTCCCATTACTTTGGTTTCATGTACCGAGCATCTCAGCTAATATCATGGACTGTGAAGAATACAAAAATACGCAGGAGGGAAAATCCTGGGATTCTTTTTCTAGGGATGTGAAAATACATATGTGAAAATAAAATGCTTCCATGGAAAAGAAGCAAAATTGTTCAGTATAAACAACACCTCCCACCCTGATCACCACACTTGCTCACAGCACATCTTTTACAAAAATGCCTGTGCAAAGAGAAGTCAACCAAGCTGCCATATTCCAGGCACTTGGGCAAAATGTTTTGAGGAATATAGAAAATAATATTTTCCCAGGCTCATACTCCCCTTGACATTAAAAACTTTCAATATTTCAAGGAAATTATATCTCATCTCTTCCTCATCTATTTTCCCCCTGAAATCCATTGTCTTATTAAACTGCAATGCCCAGTGGATCTTCATTAGTGTTCTAAGGCTGCATGGTCCACTAAGATAGACACTAGTTTATCTTATACGTGGCTATTTAAATGTAAACTAAAGTTATTTATTTATTATTTGTTAAATAATAAATAGTTAAAATAATAAATAATTAAAATCAATTACGTGGCTATTTAAATTTAAATTAATTAAAATTTCAGAATATTTAAAATTCCGTTCCTCCATCATGCTGGGCAGATTAAAAGTGCAGAAGCCATATGTGTCCAGTGGCTGCATATTCCACAACACAGATGTCCATCATCGCGGAAGGCACTATGAAACAGCACTACTCAAAAGGCACTCTTTATTTTTCCTTCTTCTTTTAATCAGGAAGTTACAGCTTGGCCTAAACTAAGTGAATTTTCAAAAAAGCTAGAGGTTACCAGCTAGTTTAAACTGCATATTCAGTCCCAAAATCTAAAGGAACATAATTCCAAACATCAGTTACCAAAGCAAATGAAAAAAATAAACCAACACATGACTTATCCATCCTTTTCTGCTGGTTGAACACCAAGTCATTTTTTTTTAAGATTCAGATGTCCTAGGGGCACCTGGCTGGCTCAGTCAGTAAAGCATGCAACTCTTGATCTCAGGGCTGTGAGTTCAAGCCCCACCTTGGGTGTAGAAATGACTTAAAAATAAAACCTTAAAAAAAAAAAAAAATTCATCTGCCCTAGAAAGGCTTTCCTGACTCAGTTCAATCCCCCGGGATCTTCAAGGAAATGACCACTATCTCTCTCACTGATTCCTGTATATGGGTCCAGCAAGGATCCCAAATTTAAAAAAGAAAAATTTATTCTACGTAACTGTCTCTACCTTTGTTTCTAAGATCTTTAAAAACAGGCACCTGATCCCATTGGTCATTATAACCCCAGCCCACATTACCCAGTAGGGGCATAATAAAAAAAGTAAACCAAAAACTGACTACATTGGTGCCTGGGTGGCACAGCTGGTTAACCGTCTGTCTGACTCTTGGTGTCAGCTCAGGTCATGATCTCAGGGTCATGAGATTGAGCCCCACATGGGGCTCTGCAATCAGCATGGAATCTGCTTCAGGTTCTCTTTCCCTCTCCCTCTGCCCCTCCTGCTCTTGCTCTCTTTCTCTCTCCACAGTAGATAAATATTTTTTTAAAGAATAAATAATGAATAAATAAATAAAATTTATAAACTGACTACATCAGTTACTGAGCACCTGTGTGTGCCAGATTCCAGAGCCCTGCCTCGTTACAGTAATCCAGTCCCACTCTCCACAAGCTCATTATCGGGCATTGATTTCCTTAATCTGATTTAAAGTGTTATATGAACCCATTTAGCCAGACTCTGCTCTGCCAGAGGAAGAAAGAGCATTCCAAAAATTAAAGTTGTTAAAATTAATAAGTCCAAAAATAACCAAAGTCTGACAAACTGTCACGGCCAAGAGGAGCCTTAGAGACATGACAACTAAGTATAACGTGGAATCCTGGAACAGAATAACAGAATAAGGATGTCAAATAAAAAATAAGGAAATCTGAATGAAGTACTGAATTTAGTGAATGATAATGTATCGATACCAATTCACTCACTGTGACAAATGGACACTAACGGTAAGATGTTGACATGGGGGAAGTTGGTTATGGGGTATATATGAACCCTCTGTGCTATGTTCACAACACTGCTGTAAACCTAAATACCATTTCATTCTCACAAGGAAATATTCTGACACAGATTGAGGTTAATCCATAAAATTCATAGAGTTGGACGTTACCTCTAACAAGCTCTTGTGCTGGGGCGCCTGGGAGGCTCAGTCGTTAAGCGTCTGCCTTCAGCTCAGGTCATGAGCCCAGGGTCCTGGGATCGCGCCCCGCATTGGGCTCCCTGCTCAGTGGGCAGCCTGCTTCTTTCTCCCTCTCCCTCTCCCTCTCCCTCTGTGTGGGCTCTCTTTTTTTTTTTCTCTCTCTCTCTCTCTCCCCCCGCCCCTCAAATAAATAAATCAATCTAAAAAAAAATTTTTTTAAATGGTCTTTGCTCTCTGAAAGGAAATTATTTTCTTGGTTTTCTTTTTTAACATTTTCTCTTTTTCAACAATTTACAAGAGGTACGGAAAATTCAATATATGAAAATATGAGGAGTGTTGAAGTAAGTCACGAATGGACAGAATTACAGTAAAGTTGGTGGAGTTGGTGAGGTCTTGGCATCGTCTGGGTCATGCTTCTTACACTTGAAGGTGCGAGCAAGTCCCCTGAGAAGCTTGGGAAAAGTCCACTGTGATCCAGTGGGGCTGGGGTGGAGCCTGAGAGTCTAACAAGCTGCCTGGTAATGCTGCTGCCGCTGGTTCTCAGACCACGGATCAAGGCAAAGAGGAATTTTCAAGCCAGACTCCCACCTTCATCCGCAGGCTGGGACTTGCTTTCCCGACACACTGTCCACTGTCTGCCCCTGGGAACCCATGCCAGCTTATTGGTTGGTTCCCCCTCCCCCAGGGTACAAAGCTGAACACGCCTTGCCACACATTTGTGCGCACGCACACACATGCAGACACGCACACACATTTTCCTTTCGCTGTTTTCTTGCCTGGTGCACCCTCAACATGAATCTGTGTTAGGTACCAGTGCTGGAATGACAACCATCAAAGAGACCTTCCACAAAAAGCCCACCATCTAGCAAGAGATCCGTTGTTTAAATGTCCAGTTGCAATACAGTCTGCTAAGTAACGCAATCGATAAGCAGGTGTGCTAGAAGAAAATGTAAAAAAAAAAAAAAAAAAATGGCCCTTACATTTAGGAGACAGACTGCTCATCTATGCCAGACATCACTGGCACTATTCATGGTGCTGATAGTTGGGTAGCAAGCACATCTAGAATTACCTTGTATTGCCCAAGTCACGTGTGTATAATGAATGTTACACAGTATACCATGCTGGTCTACTTTAATTGAATTCAGTAAAGATATGAATACTTTGTTTGGCTGGCATATATTAAATTATTATACAAACGGGGGACAATGTCCCTTCTCAAGGGACATTTGTGGGTCAGAGAGGTCCCCAAAGAAATTGGCATCAAAGCTGAGACTCCATTAGCAGACGCCTGGGTGGCTCAGTCAATTAAGACACTGCCTTAAGCCTGGGTCATGATCCCTGGGTCCTGGGATCGAGTCCCACATCGGGCTCCTTGCTCAGCAGGGAGCCTGCTTCTCCCTCTCCTCCCCACTCGTGCTCTCTCTCACACACAAATAAATAAATAAAATATTTTTTTAAAAAAAGCTGAGACTCCATTAGTTGGGAAGCCCCCTGACCTTGGCCACTGGAGGAAGAGCACTATGAGGAAAAGGATCGGCTACTGTCACGTCTGGAGTCAGACATGGGGCGACCTGCAGGAACACGTGTATTTCAGTGCTGCTGGGACATATAGTCTGACGGGAGGGTGAGTCAGTGGCCAGGCCTCAAAGCAGAGAGGACAAAACCCCAGGTCTTATCCCATCTGTCCCACATTTTTACTGATCAGCTCAGTTTATAGTTATTTCTTCTTCCACTAAATTCTATCACATCAATGAACTTTACTGTTCATCATATGTTACCTTGATTCAGGGACTTGTGCAAATGTCTCCTTTAGATGAAAACCCCTTAGAAAAAAGGACAACTGGATCTTTCTTTGTAACATTGTCACACTGTCTTTCATGGATGTGGTGCTCAGTTAATATTTCTTGGACGAATCAGTAAGACAATTAGAGAGGCAATATTTTCACAATTAAACCAGGCCATGCTCACAATATTCACCTGTTGCTCTGAGCATCTGAAATCAGACTAAGTTGATCTTGTCTTTTATTCTTTAAAACATCTCACACTTATTTCCAATGCTCAGCACAGCCTGAACATGTATTGATTGATTTTCTCAAATCCTTTCTGTGTTTTCAATAACACTGCTTTAAGGGGCGCCTGGGTGGCTCAGTCGTTCAGCGTCTGCCTTCAGCTGAGGTCATGGTCCCAGGGTCCTGGGATCGAGCCCCACATCGGGCTCCCTGCTCAGCGGGAAGCCTGCTTCTCCCTCTCCCACTGCCCCTGCTTGTGTTTCCTCTCTCACTGTGCCTCTCTCTGTCGAATAAATAAAATCTTTAAAAAAAAAATTTTTTTTTCAAATAATAAAAAAACAATACTGCTTTAAGCAGTAGGTCTTTCAAGTGCATAGTTACTTCCTGTTCCGACACGTGATCTCTTGATGAGTTCTACCAGAGCATTCCGGGCAGGTTCCTATCCTTCCAGGTTGCAATGTTGTCTAAATTGCATCTTCCAGCCTGGGCCTCACCCAGCAGGGTAAGAGCACCTGGCGGGCCCAGAGAAGGTTACACGTTCCCATTGCTCCCCTTCCCTCTCCTGCAGGCTTGCCCCAGCCTCTCTCCTTCATGCCTGCTCCATGAAAGGGCAGCAGAATTTATTTGCCCACCTTCCTCTTCCTGCTCCCCACAACCTTTGAAAGCTCTACACTGTGACCCCAGATGATCTGTCTCTGGGTCAGCCAAATCCCAGCTCCTAGTAGAACCAGCTTCCAGTGGAACTGTGTAAAGGAATCTCAAAACCCTTCATCAGGGTCCTATTGTTCACAACTGTTCTATTAACAGGATATTTTGAAACCAAATGTGTCGCGCTGTTTTTGTAAGTGGTGCTAACTATGTACCATATGCTGTTTTAAGCACTTCTGAAATGGAACTAATTAATCTTCCCTAAAGAACTTGCTCTTTGGGGTGCCTGGGTGGCTCAGTCGGTTAAGCATCCAGCTCTTGATTTCTGCTCAGGTCATGATCTCAGGGTTGTGGAATCAAGCCCCACTTTGGGCTCCGTGCTCAGCAGGGAGTCTGCTTGAGATTCTGACTCTCCCTCTCCCTCTGCTCCTCCCCACCCTGTGCACTCTCTCACACTCTCACGTGTGCTCTCTTTCTCTACAAAATAAATAAATATATCTTTAAAAAAAAAAAGAATATGCTGTTCTTACACTCCTCTCCTTTTTACAGGGAAGGAAATAAAATCACAGAGCTGGATCTAGTTTTGAACCACCGACTATACTACCTCTTGCTTTTGCTTACAAAGTTTTTTATTTCAAAAAATGGCTTTTATAAACATTCATCTCCTCTCTTTCCTAAAATCCTGCCAAAATGACAGTAGAGGAATTATAAAATTATAAAAAGAAGGAAGAGGAGACAACAGCAGTTAAGAAATGTCAGCCAATTGTGCAGATACAATGAGGAGAAGGTGTGGTAACTGACTTAGCAGGCCAGTTCATCCTGGGGAACTCCTCATGGAAGGCAAGGAGAAGGTGCCATTCAAAACAGGAAACTGTATGAAATTCTGGACGCAGAACACCCAGACCCTAGGTCTGCCTCACATCACCCCACAACAGGTAGCTCCTTCCCACTCTCCCCTCCAAAACCAGAGCCAGGGGCGGGCAGGACTAGGCTGTACCCACATGGGGTGCCTGGTGCAGGTCCACATGTGGGCCTTTGGGTTCTAGCCTTCTGCTCCGCTCACAGATACCAGCAGCCATGCTTATGGCCACCTCTCCCTCCACCCCCTCATCAAGTAGAGATTAGAGTATAATAATTATTCTCCAGTGAAATTCCAAGAGAACATATGTCCAGATAGTGACATTTGGGAGTACACAAATGAAAGGATTGCCCCCTATTTCTTAGCAGTGTAGCTCATCAGGCTACAAGCCCTTACAATATAGCAGGGCTTCCCACCAGCTCTTAGCTATGAAGGGACAGCTGAAGATCACCATACATTTGAAGAAATCCTTGTACATGGAAATGACAACAGCAGTTAGAAATTTGAAAGAAGGCCCACCTGGGTGGCTCAGTCAGTTAAGCATCTGCCTTCGGCTCAGGTCATGATCCAAGGGTCCTAGGATTGAGCCCCGCATCAGGCTCTCTGTTCAGCAGGGAACCTGCTTCTCCCTCTCCCTCTGCCTGCTCCTCTACCTACTTGTGATCTCTCTCTCTCTGTGTCAAATAAATAAATAAATAAAATCTTTTTTAAAAATCTGAAATAAAACAGATGGCACACCCAAATCTGGAAATTTAAGGATAATTTAATGGAGGGACAGCTGACAAAAATAAGCAGTGCTCAGGGTGGATAAATATGAAGGATGGGCTGCCCAAATCTGGAGAATGTAATTGTACAGAGAGTCTATTCACCCAGAACTGTGGCCTTTGGTAGGAGAATCTTGGAGGGTTTGGGGAGTGGTTGCTTGGGGGAGCCAATACTCCAAATTCATTCTCTTCTGTCCAGCTTTCCCATAGGCCAAGCCCATACAGAATCTAAAGGGCACAGGAGCCTGTTGATACAGCCTCTATGGCAAAAAGCAGAGGGATGGATTTGAGTGACCTTGAGTATAGCTTGGTGGGGCCAAGGGAAAATATTTGTCACCAAGATGGAAACAAAGAGAAGAGAGAGAGGAGAATAGGAAAGAAGCAAAGACAATGCAGAGAATAGAAGTCATAATATCCTCAAAGGAAGAAAAGAATATATATATACACACACATATATTTAAGATTTATTTCTTTATTTCAGAGAAAGAGAGAGCACAAGGAGGGGGAAAGGCAGAGGGAGAGAGGAAGCAGACTCCCTGCTGATCAGGGAGCCTGATGGATGTGGGGCTCAATCCCACAACTCTAAGGTCATAACCCAGAACTGAAACCAAGAGTTGAACACAATGGACTGAGCCAACCAGTGTCCCAAGATTATATATTAAGAAGAGAATATATATCTTAAAAGATTAAAGAAGAAAGAGACCATGGATAGCACAATATTAGAACTGAAATTTTAAAAATCCAATGGAATGTTGGAAGTTAAAATCAAATAAATATCCAGAAAGTAGAATAAGAATGAGAACATATAGAAAGTAGGAAATAAATAAGATAATTAGTGGATCGGGGCACCTGGGTGGCACAGCTGGCTAAGTAACCAACTCTTGATTTTGGCTCAGGTCATGATCTCAGGGTCCTGGGATTGAACCCCATGTCAGGCTCCCTGATCAATGGGGATTCTGCTTCAGGATTCTCTCCTTCTCCCGTCTCCCTTCGGCTTGCTCACATTCTTTCTCTCTCTTTAAAATAAATAAATAGATCTTTTAAAAAAAAAGAATTAATGGATCAATCCAGATGTTATAACTTAAAATCTGATAAGTTGTACTCCAGAAAAAAAAACAAAAACAGAGAAAAAGGGGTAATCAAAAAAATAATGCCAGAATAATTTCTTTAATGAGTTAGTAGCTTGAAAGGGCCCACCACATACCCACCACAATTAATTTTTTAAATTCATGCAAAGGCATATCATTGAAAATTTTGTTCCTTAAATGTAAAGGGAAGACAGAGAGGTAAACCCAGTAACAATTCAAGGAAAAGGAATGTGAATGTCATCAGATTCTCAACAACAAAGCTGGGTGTTACACAACGTCAAAATTCCAATAGGTTGCACCTGGGTGGTTCAGATGGTTAAGCGTCTGCCTTCAGCTCAGGTCATGATCCTAGGGTCCTGGGATTGAGCCCTGCATCGGGCTTCCTGCTCAGTGCAGAGCCTGCTTCTCCCTCTCCCTCTGCCATTCCCTCCACTTGTACTCTCTGGCTCTATCTGTCTGTCAGATATATAACATAAAAATCTTTTTAAAAAAAATTCCATTGGAACTCTATAATCAGCCAAATTATAAATCAAATGTGAAGATAGAATAAAAACCTTTGCAGACATGCAAAGACCACAAAAATAGAGCTCTCAGAAAACCTAGATGACCTTGAGTCTGGTGATGACTCTTCAGATACAAGACCAAAGGCACAATCCATGAAAGAAATAATGGATAAGCTGGGCTTCATTAAAATTCTAAACATCTGCCGTGCCAAAAGCAATGTCAATAGATGAAGAGACAACTCAAAGACTCGGAGAAAGTAATTGCAAAAGACACATATAATAAAGAACTACTACTCAAAACACACAAGAAACTCCTAAAACTCAACAATAAAAAACAATTTGATTTAAAAAATGGGCCAAATAATCCTTATATCAGACAAATTAGATTTTAAACCAAAGACTATAATAAGAGATGAGGAAGGACACTACATCATAATTAAAGGGTCTATCCAACAAGAAGATCTAACAATTGTAAATATCTATGCCCCTAACATGAGAGCAGCCAATTATATAAGCCAATTAATAACAAAATCAAAGAAACACATCGACAATAATACAATAATAGTAGGGGACTTTAACAACCCCTCACTGAAATGGACAGATCATCTAAGCAAAAAATCAACAAGGAAATAAAGGCTTTAAATGACACACTGGACCAAATGGACTTCACAGATATATTCAGAACATTCCATCCAAAAGCAACAGAATACATGTTCTTCTCTAGTGCCCATGGAACATTCTCCAGAATAGATCACATCCTAGGTCATAAATCAGGTCTCAACTGGTACCAAAAGATTGGGATCATTCCGTGCATATTTTTGGACCACAGTGCTTTGAAACTAGAATTCAATCACAAGAGGAAAGGTGGAAAGAACTCAAATACATGGAGGCTAAAGAGCATCCTACTAAAGAATGAATGGGTCAACCAGGAAATTAAAGAAGAATTTAAAAAGTGCATGGAAACAAATGAAAATGAAAACACAACAGTTCAAAATCTTAGGGATGCAGCAAAGGCGGTCCTAAGAGGAAAGTACAGAGCAATACAAGCCTTTCTCAAGAAACAAGAAAGGTGTCAAATACACAACATAACCCTACACCTAAAGGAGCTGGAGAAAGAACAGCAAATAAAGCCCAAACCCAGCAGAAGAAGAGAAATAATAAAGATCAGAGCAGAAATCAATGAAATAGAAACCAAAAGAACAGTAGAACAGGTCAATGAAAGTAGGAGCTGGTTCTTTGAAAGAATTAATAAGATTGATAACCCCCTGGCCAGATTTATCCAAAAGAAAAGAGAAATGCCCCAAATAAATAAAATCATGAATGAAAGAGGAGAGATCACAACCAACACCAAAGAAATACAAACAATTATAAGAACATATTATGAGCAACTACATGCCAGCAAATTAGACAATCTGAAAGAAATGGATGCATTCGTAGAGATGTATAAAGTACCAAAACTGAACCAGGAAGAAACAGAAAGCCTGAACAGACTCATAACCACTAAGGAAATTGAGCAGTAATCAAAAATCTCCCAAAACCAAGAGCCAGGGCCAGATGGCTTTAAAGATGGCTTTAAAGAAGAATTAATACCTATTCTTCTGAAGCTGTTTCAAAGAATAGAAATGGAAGGAAAACTTCCAAACTCATTTTATGAGGCCAGCATTACCTTGATCCCAAAACCAGACAAAGACCCCATTAAAAAGGAGAACTACAGACCAATATCCCTGATGAACATGGATGCAAAAATTCTCACCCAAATCCTAGCCAATAGGATCCAACAGTACATTAAAAGGATTATTCACCACAACCAGTGGGATTTATCCCTGGGCTGCAAGGTTGGTTCAACTTCCGCAAATCAATCAATGTGATACAATACATTAATAAAAGAAAGAACAAGAACCATATGATCCTCTCAATAGATGCAGAAAAAAGCATTTGACAAAGTACAGCATCCTTTCTTGATTAAAATGTTTCAGAGTGTAGGGATAGAGGGTACACACCTCAATATCATAAAAGCCATCTATGAAAAACCCACAGCAAATATCATAGTCAATGGGGAAAAACTGAGAGCTTTTCCCCTAAGGTCAGGAACATGACAGGCATGTCCACTCTCACCACTGCTGCTCAACGTAGTACTAGAAGTCCTAGCCTCAGCAATAAGACAACAAAAAGAAATAAAATGCATCCGAATCAGCAAAGAAGAAGTTAAACTCTCACTTTTTGCCAATGATATGATATTTTATGTGGAAAACCTAAAAGACTCCACCCCAAAACTGCTAGAACTCATGCAGGAATTCAGTAAAGTGGCCGGATATAAAATCAATGCACAGAAATCAGTTGCATTTCTATACACCAACAACAAGACAGAAGAAAGAGAAATTAAGAAGTTGATCCCATTTACAATTGCACCCAAAACCATAAGATACCTAGGAATAAATCTAACCAAAGAGGCAAAGAATCTGTACTCAGAAAACTATAGAATACTCATGAAAGAAATTGAGGAAGACACAAAGAAATGGAAAAACATTCCATGCCCATGGATTGGAAGAACAAATATTGTGAAAATGTCAATGCTACCTAGAGCAATCTACACATTTAATGCAATCCTTATCAAAATACTATCAACTTTTTTCAAAGAAATGGAACAAATAATCCTAAAGTTTGTATGGAACCAGAAAAAGACCCCGAATAGCCAGAGGAATGTTGAAAAAGAAAAGCAAAGCCGGTGGCATCCCAATTCCGGACTTCAAGCTCTATTACAAAGCTGTCATCATGAAGACAGTATGGTACTGGCACAAAAACAGACACATAGATCAATGGAACAGAATAGAGAGCCCAGAAATGGACCCTCAACTCTATGGTCTTCGACAAAGCAAGAAAGACTGTCCAATGGAAAAAAGACAGTTTCTTCAACAAATGGTGTTGGGAAAATTGGACAGCCACATGCAGAAGAATGAAACTGGACCATTTCCTTACACCACACACAAAAATAGACTCAAAATGGTTGAAAGATCTAAATGTGAGACAGGAATCCATCAAAATCCTTGAGGAGAACACAGGCAGCAATCTCTTTGACCTCAGCCGTACCAACTTCTTCCTAGACACATCGCCAAAGGCAAGGGAAGCAAGGGCAAAAATGAACTATTGGAACTTCATCAAGATAAAAAGCTTTTGCACACAAAGGAAACAGTCAACAAAACCAAAAGACAACCGACAGAATGGGAGAAGATATTTGCAAATGACATATCAGATAAAGGGCTAGTATCCAAAATCTATAAAGAACTTATCAAACTCAACACCCAAAGAACAAAGAATCCAATCAAGAAATGGGCAGAAGACATGAACAGACATTTCTGCAAAGAAGACATCCACATGGCCAACAGACACATGAAAAAGTGCTCAACATCACTCGGTGTCAGGGAAATACAAATCAAAACCACAATGAGATACCATCTCACACCAGTCAGAATGGCTACAATGAACAAGTCAGGAAATGACCGATACTGGTGGGGATGCGGAGAAAGGGGAACCCTCCTACACTGTTGGTGGGAATGCAAGCTGGTGCAGCCACTCTGGAAAACAGTATGGAAGTTCCTCAAAAAATTGAAAATAGAGCTACCCTACGACCCAGCAATTGCACTACTGGGTATTTACCCCAAAGATACAAATGTAGTGATCTGAAGGGGCACCTGCACCCCAATGTTTATAGCAGCAATGTCCACAATAGCCAAACTACGGAAAGAGCCTAGATGTCCATCGACAGAAGAATGGATAAAGATGTGGTATACATAAAAAGTGGAATTTTTTATGTATGAGCCATCAAAAAAATTAAAAATAAGTCAATCAGAGAAAGACAATTATCATATGATCTCACTGATAGGAATTTCAGAAACAAGACAGAGGATCATAGGGGAAGGGAGGGAAAAATGAAACAAGACGAAACCAGAGGGAGAGACAAATCATAAGAGACTTTTAATCTCAGGAAACAAACTGAGGGTCACTGGAGGGGAGGGGGGTGGGAGGAATGGGGTGGCTGGGTGATGGACATTGGGGAGGGTATGTGCTATGGTGAGCACTGTGATTGTGTAAGACTGATGAATCACAGACCTGTACAAATAATACATTACATGTTAATAAAAAAAAATTTTTTTTAAATGGGCCAAAGATCCGATTAGACACCTCACCAAAGAAGATGGCAAATAAGCATAGAAAATTTGCTCCACATCATATGTCATCAGGGAAATGCAGGCTAAATGAGATGCCACAACACAACCTATCAGAATGACTAAAATTCAGAACACTGATGAGGATGTGGAGCAATGGGAATTCTCATCCATTGTTGGTGGGAATGCAAAATAGTACAGTCACTTTGGAAGATTTCTCACAAAAATCTGGCAGTTTGACAATTTCTTACTAAACTAAACATACTGTTTGCATATTATCCAGCAATCGTGCTCCTTGATATTTACCCAAAGGAGTTGAAAACATCTGTCCATGAACGTGGATATTTGTAGCAGCTGTATTCATAATTGCCAAAACTTGGCAGCAACCAAGATGTCCTTCAGTAGGTGAATGGATAAACAAATGGTGGTACATCCAGACAGTGGAATATTAGTCAGAACTAAAAAGAAATGAGCTATCAAGCCATGAAAAGACATAGAAGAAGCTTAAGTGCAAATTACTAAGTGAAATAAACCTATCTGAAAAGATTGCATACTGTATGATTCCAACTATATGACATCTTTAAAAAGGCAAAAGTATGAGGACAGTAAAAGGATCACCGTTGCTAGAGGTTTGAGGTGGATGGGAAGGGATGAATAGGTAGAGCACAGAGAATTTTTAGGACAGTGAAAGTGCTCCATATGATATTATTTTTTTAAAAGATTTTATTTATTTATTTATTTGAGAGAGAGAGAGAGAGAGCACATGAGAGGGGGGAGGGTTAGAGGGAGAAGCAGACTCCCTGCAGAGCAGGATGCGGGACTCGATCCTGGGACTCCAGGATCATGACCTGAGCCAAAGGCAGTCACTTAACCAAATGAGCCACCCAGGTGCCCACTCCATATGATATTATAATGACACATACATGTCATAATATGTTATTCCCAACCCATAGAATGCATAACACCAAGAGTAAACCCTAATATAACCTATGGACTTTGGGTAATTATAATGGGCCAATGTGGGTTCATCAGCTGCAACAAATTTACCACTTTGGTGATAGAGATGGATAATGGAGAGGCTATGCATGTGTGGGGGTGGGGAAATACAAGAAATCTCAGTCCTTTCTCCTCAGTTTTGCTATAAACTTAAAACTGCTCTAAAAAATAGTCTTAATACAAAAGAGAGAGTTCTCATATATACCTTCTTAGGTTGCTACTGGATGGTGTGCCTCAGTAAACAAGGGAATGAACAAGAAAAAAAGGAACATGGGATCCTACCGTAATATAAACTTATGCGGAAAACGGATTCATCAAAAAATAACATAAAAGCACGTTATTTAGAAATTTGGAGTTTCTAATTAAAAAAAATATATCTGGAAGAGTTGAAAGAAGTGGTCTCTGAGGAGTGGAACTGGGACCACAATTTTTCAATATAACCCTCCAGGCACCATTTTAAAGCCTACTGTAGATATTTACTTTCATAAAAATTAAAATCAATAGTTGATGTTTTCTTTACCACCTTACCTATTTCTTCTATATTACCCCACTCAGAATGCCTCAGGAACACTTCCCATCCCTCCTAGAGGATTGCCATCCGGTCATTTGTTCATCAAGCTATTTCCAAATATTTTCTATCTGCCATATACTGTATTTGGGCAAAAGTATATATAAGGATGTTAGAAAATTCTGGCCCATGAAGAATTTCCCATATGATTAAGAGATGAGAAATGAATGATTAAATCATAATAAGAGAGACATACTCAGTTAGATGGCACAAATTATAACTGCTACAGCAGGTAAGATATAAATCTGTGAACCGAGGCAATAAAGAAAAGCTTCAGGATAAACTGGGATCTGCAGTGGGTATTGGCATGTGGTTATGATTTGGTGAGAGAAAAACGAGTAAATATTCAAGACTAAGCTAATAGCCAAGCAAAGATGAAATCAAGAATGACTCAAAGAACTGTGAGCAAATGATGATGGAGATAAATCATAAGAAGTGAGTTTAGAGGGGCACCTGGGTGGCTCAGTAGGTTAAGCGTCTGCCTTCGGCTCAGGTCATGATCTCAGGGTAGTGGGATCGAGCCCCATGTCAGGCTCCCTGCTCAACAGAGAGCCTGCTTCTCCCTCCTCCTCCGCCTGCTCATCCTATCTCTCTCATACTCTCTCAAATAAATAAATAAAATCTTAAAAAAAGAAGAAGAAGAAGAAGAAGAAGAAGAAGTGAGTTTAGAAAGATGAGCCAGAACTAAACAGACAGGAGTCAGTGAACACAGGACTTCTCTTAGTGGGTAACAAGGACCCACACCCTCAAAGGATTTTGACCCTAGTAAAATTACAGCAGTGTTTTGGGCAGACTGATCCAGGAGCTAAGCTCAAAATGGTCAGAGGGAGCAGAAAATCTTGAGGCATGCTCTCTTGAAATCACTGAAGCATAAAGTTCTAAGCGTCTGGACCAGGTGAGTTACTGGACCTCACCTACAGGAGAAAAGCCCTTCAATGTGCTCATTCATTCTCACGACAAACATTTATGGGGCTCAGCATGTCAGGTGGTGCACTAGCTATCGGTGCCCTGTAGATGAGTCACTGAATGTGGAGTGTAGCCTTGGGTAAGGGAGCTCCTCCCAACAGCAGGCAAATCCCAGAAAGGGACACCCAGCTGAGTGCTGTCCTCTGTCAGCGCTCCAGGAAGACAGACTTGAAGGGAAAATCTGGGCAGCACCTACCTCATCCACTACAAATGTCACCAGTTGTGAGATGGTTTCTGATATCAGACATGCTAGGATAGGAAAAAGTGTACCTCTTCAAGTCAGTTAAACACAGTATATGTGTAATCGATTCCTTTTCTGCTTACATCATTTTGAGTCAGTTTGGTGACTTGCAACAAAGAATCCTCATGGTACAGCAGAGAAAGAGGTCACAAGAAAAATGATACACCTAGTTGTGGGTTTTTTTTTTAACATTTTAATTAGTTTAAGTGTACAGTTCAGTAGTGCTAAGTATGTTCCCTTGTTGTGCAACCATCACCACCATCCATCACCAGAACATTCTCATCTTGCAAAACTGAAACTCTGTACCATTAAACAATAACTTCCCATTTCCCCCTTCCTTCAGCCCCTGGCAGCCACCATTCTACTTGTTTTCTCTATGGATTCGACTACTCTAAGTTCCTCATATAAGTAGAATCATGCTGAACTTGTCTTTTTACAACCAGCTTATTTCACTTAGCATAATGTTCTCAAGTTTCATCCATGTTGGAGCATGTGACAGGATTTCCTTCCTTGTTAAGGTTGAATAATATTCCATTGTATGGATGTATCACATTTTGTTTATCCATTCATCCACCAAAGGATATTTGGGTTGCTTCCACCTCTCAGTTATTGTGAATAGTGTTGCTATGAACACTGGTGTGCAAATATGGTCTTTGAGACCATACTTTGTATTCTTTCGGATATACACCCAGAAATAAGATTGCTAAATCAAATGGTAGCTCTTTTTTAATCTTTCGAGGAACTGCCACCCTGTTTTCCATAGTGGTGGCACCATTTTACAATCTCACCAACAGTGCATAAAGGTTCCAATTTATCCACATCCTCTCCAATGCTTGTTATTTTCTGTATGTTTTTTTTTAATAGAAGTCATCCTAATTAGTATGGGGTGATATCTCATCATAGTTTTTATTTGCATTTCTCTAATGATTAATGATGTTGAGTATCATTTTATATGTTTGCTGGCCATTTGTATATTCTTTGAAGAAATATCTATTCAAGTTCTTTGCCCATTTTTTGATGGGCTATTTGATTTTTTGGTTGCTGGGTTGTAAGAGTTCTTTATATGTTCTCAATATTAACCCCTTATCAGATATATGATTTCCAAATTGTATTGTAAATTTTTCAACTTCATACTTTCTTGCTGCCTCAATGTGATAAGGCTGGTCCCTGCCACAAGTTACTTTCTTGTCCTCCCCTAACTGTGACCTAATGATCTTAAATGCACCAGTGAAATCCCCTCATGCCTTTTGTTTGTGTACTCCATCTTGACCCCCAGTAAAGGCACTTAGCGTCCCTCAGCCCCCCATCTACTAGGTTGAACTGGCTCCCTTAACACTCCCCCCATGCGGCCTTGCATGGCATGCCTCCTGTTTCTAGGACCTGTGAATATATAAATTTTATTTTCCTGCACCTCTCCTGTGATCCTTTTAGTGGTTGAACCTGGATGACCATCTCAGGAAAGAATACAAAACACATTACTTCCTTCCGTTCCACAGGCAGTCTTTCACTCTGCTAATAGTGTTCTTTGACACCCAAAAGTAAGTTTGGCATAGTCCTATTTGTCTAGTTTTGCTTTTGTTGCCTGTATTTTCATTGTCATAGCTAAGAAATCATTGCCAAATGTAATGTCATGAAGACTTTCCCCTATGTTTTCTTCTAGGAGTTTTATATTTTGGGGTCTTACATTTAGGTTTTTAATCTATTTTTGAGATAACTTTTTCATATAATGTAAGAAAAGGACCCAACTGCATTTTTTCACAAGTGGATATCTAGTTTTCCCAACACTATTTATTGAAGAAACTGCCCATTGAATGATCTTGGCACCCTTGTCAAAGATCATTTGAGCATATATGCAAATGTTTATTACTGGGTTGTCTATTCTATTCCATTGGTCTATGTGTCTTTATGCCATACTGTACCATACTGTGCTTTGATTTTATACTGTGTTTTGAAATCAGAAAGTGTTAGTCTCCCAACTTTGATCTTCTTTTTCAAAATTGTTTTGGGTGTTCAGGGTCCCCTGAGATTCCATATGAATTTTAGAATTTTTTTTCTATTTCTGCAAAAAAAAAAATGTCATTGGGATTTCAATACTATACCTACTTTTGAGCACATTGTGCTTGTGGTTTCTGTGAGGTGTCCACGTCCAGTAGGCAATTGATTTAGGACTCAGAAGGCACTAAGGATGGAATCAGTCATCTTACGTAGCATCCCTACTTTTCCAAGAAGCTTTAAATGATTGTCGCCTTCCAAAATAACAGCAGGAAAAATAAATCCCAAAGGAAAAGAAACATCTGTATTGTTGACATTTTTCTTGCATTTCTCTTCATCCATAGAGTCTATACTCAGCATTTTAAAAGTAAGATCACTTGGCTTGATTCTCCTCAAAGAGAAAAGATAAGGTTTTTCCTAAATTTGAGGGAAATCACATTCTATGAGAAAGGGAGGAGGCAGCTAACAATCATCCTTCTCCTTCTCTCTCACCTGAGTGCAGCAACCCAGCACCCACACAGAGTTTGGTGAGGTGGCTCAGAGCC
Source organism: Neomonachus schauinslandi (assembly GCF_002201575.2). Classification (NCBI taxonomy): domain Eukaryota; kingdom Metazoa; phylum Chordata; class Mammalia; order Carnivora; family Phocidae; genus Neomonachus; species Neomonachus schauinslandi. The sequence continues at coordinate 112,639,853 of NC_058406.1, read as the reverse complement.
CAGCAGCCAGCTTGCTGAGGCATTTCCTCAGTCCTACCTGAGCAGCACCATAGCCCCGCCACCAAAGCTCCTGCCCCGCCATTTTCAGGCGAGATAACAAAGACTCCGAACTAACCAGTGAAGTTCTCCACACTAGATACATTCAGGCTAGGATGCAAAATCCTAGGGCACACATCATAGACTTGTTCCCAACATATTCCGGGCAGGATTTTTTTATAGGACATATTTCCCAGTATTTCTAAACCATATACCAAGCACTACAAAGAAATCATTATGCCAGGTCTCTGTTCTTTTCTTTCCAAACTGTATGTCTCTCTAGAATACTAGATGGAGTAAAAAGATTTCAAGAGCTTTTTTTTTCAGGGCAGTATATTCATAAAGCTTACTTGCCATTGGTGATTAATTAATCCTCATTTTTACTCCATTTTCTATCAGCTTCCAGAGGGTGGTTAAGGGTTGGCTAAAATGTCTGCATCTCTACTCTTGCACTGGAATCAGCAAGAGTGCTTACTTAAATTCTTGGGGACCACTTCATACCTACTGAGGTCTCAGGATATGGACCAGGAATCTGTGCTATAAACAAACTCCCCAGGAGATTCTTATGCATGTGAACATTTGAGAAACACTGAACTATAGCAAATAAAAGTTTTACCCAAAGGAATTCAACTAAGAAAGTAATTATGATAATCATAGGATAATAATGATTCTTGCATAGTTTCCAGCATACAATCAGATATCTATTCACACAGTTGGGCATTTTACAAGTTTAGGGTATGCTGATTCTCCATTAGACTCTTATATCCTATTCCTGTTTAAATCTCTAAAAACGTGAGGCTTATTTTTTAAGAAATGCAATCATAAAGTAAGCCTTGAATTGTGTTACTTACTTTCTCTTTAAGATTGAATAAAATTCCCAACCCTATTTTATATCATGATTCTCACACTTGGGAAATCCTTTACACTAGCTGTTAAAATCATTAAGCCAATGTCCTCGATTTAATCTTTAAGGTTGACCAGCCAGCATTGAGTCACTGTAATCTTCTAGGTCAGACAGGAAAAGAATTGACGTCGTTACCAAATACCACTGCGTAAGCGTCTTTGAGAAAATGGCAGCCAAGTGTACACAGTTGGGTAATGAGATGTGATGGGCAACAGTCCCTGAGCAGGTGAGCTGGAAGGCCTGGCCTCTGGCATTCCATCCCTAATGATGCCCTTGTGTGAGCTGTCAAGGATCCATGACACACTTTCTCTGACATAACATATCTCAGGGAGTTATCAAGATGTTTCCTCTCTCCAGAAGATCAACCAGCCTATCAGGAATGATAATTTGGCACATGCTATGCTCAAGGGACAGATGCAATAAGGGATGTTTCATACAAAGGGGCTTCCACTGTGAGCCAGCAATGTTGATCTGCAGCTAAAAACAGAGATGCATAAAAATAAACCTTCAACCTCTCACCCTGAACAATGAAGATGTTTTCCAGAAAACTGCACAGAATCTAAACAGCCTCAGAGGTCACCAGTTCCTTTCTCCAGCTTTTACTTTTTAAAAAAGGAAAAATTAAAAAGAGGATCAGCTGACCTAGTTGGTTTATCTCACTAATCTGTAACACTGACTGCCCAAGAGACAAGTATAATACAAACATGGCCAAACAGTCTTGTTGGCTTATTTCTAGCTTTCAGAAACAAACAAAAAAGTTATAATTAGCTATAATTTAATATCCTAAATTATTATGAATACTTCCGTGTCAGAGGTTAATGTTAGTATTCAACTCCATTTTAAAGAGAGATGCCAAGATAACTCAGTTCCAACCACATATTCATTCTCTCTCTCCCTCTCTCTGTCTCTCCCAGCTGTCCCCAATTCAAGTCAAAGGGAGGGAAAACTGAGATGATTATCTGGGAATGAAGAGGGAGATGATCACATTAGTCTAAATGACCCAGGGCCTGTGCCCATGAATGCAAGCAAACCCAGGAACCAAGTGTAGCCAGAAGGGTCAAACACTGAAGACAAGGCACATTTCAGTTAATTCATGTCAAAATTAATTTTTTAAAAAATATTTTCCTCTTTTTTTAAGATTTTATTTATTTATTTGGGGTGGGGGGGACATAGAGGGAGAATGAGAGGGAGAAGCAGACTCCCAGTTGAGCAGAGAGCCTCATGTGGGGCTCGATCCCAGGACCCTGAGATCATGACCCCAGCCATAGGCAGATGCTTAACCAACTGAGCCACCCAGGTGCCCCCAAAATATTTCCCTCTTATCCCAAGGTTTTTGATCAGTAAGACAGAAAGATATGAACCGATGCTTATGCAGTGAATTATTTTACAAGGAGGGCTAAAGTTAAAAACAGAGTGTACTGCCCCCCCCCCCCCCCCCCCCCACAACCTGTAAGTCCCCAGTCAGGGAAGGAAGGGCAAGAGGTCAGGCATGGAATATCCAGAGCAATGGGGCCATTTGCTGATCCATGTTTGTATATAATGTCCCCATCACTACCATTTTCCTATCACTGTCCCCAGACCAAACCATTCTAATAAATGTCCCCAGTCCCTTCCAACTTCTAACATCCTTATTTAAATGTCTATGGTAGGAGGCAGCGGTGGATGCCTCCGAGCCATGGGTGGTCAGCAGGATTTGACCCTCTGGAGCAAGAACACCAAGCTATTTGGATCTGGGCTGCATTAGCAGACCTCTCAAGGGAAGTGTGACGGCCACTCAACAGCAGCAGCTTCTCAACTGAACCTGGACGCCCTCCGGGAAGTGCTGGAATGCCCCATCTGCGTGGAGTCCTTCACAGACGAGCGGCTGCAGCCCAAGCTCCAGCACGGTGACCATACCATCTGCCCAATGCCTGAAGAAGCTCCTGGCCAGCAGCATCAGTGGTCACTGCTGTCCCTTTTGCAGCAAGATTACCTGCACAACCTGCCTCACCCAGCTGACAGGCAACCTGACGGTGCTGAAGATCATTGACACGGGCGGGCTCCGTGAGGCTGGGGGGCTGCTCCTGTGCCAGTCCTGTGGGCGGCGGCTGCCCAGGCAATCCTGCAGGAGCTGCGCCGTGATGTCGTGTGAGCCCTGCCCAGAGGCAGACCCCCAGCCCCTTGGCCACTCCCTGTCCAAGACGCAGCTGAAGAGCGGCATCAGGACGCGGAGAGAAGTCGGCCAGTCTGCAGGAGCTTAAGGGGGGAGCTGCAGCAGTGCAAGGTGGCCTTGGAAGGGGTCTCCAAGGTCCTTCAGGCAAGGCATAAAGCAGTTCTCCAGGAGTACGCCTGAGGAATGCAGGGGCCAGGAAGAGCTGACTTGCTCTCGCAAGTTCTTCACCGGCTCTTTGGCTGAGGTTGAGAAGTCCAACAGTCAAGTGGTAGAGGAGCAGAGTTACCTGCTTACCATGGCAGAGGTGCAGGCTGTGTCTCACTGTGACTACTTCCTGGCCAAGATCAAGCAGGCTGATGTAGCGCTACTGGAGGAGACCGCTGATGAGGAGGAGCCCGAGCTCATGGCCAGCCTGCCCTGGGAGCTTACCCCACAGGCCAGTTTGCCGTAACTGACGTGGAAGGTGGAAAGCTCTGGTGCTTCACTGTTAACCGAGGAGCAGGGGTGGTCAAATACAGCTACCTGTGTCTTGCCGTGAGGCCCAAGTTTGTCACCTGTGATGCTTAGGGCTCTGTCGACTTCACCCAGGGCTTGGGCCTCAGTCTGGAGAATCAGCAGAATGAGCACCACCTGGAGCGTGGCTTCTCCATTAGCTCTGTGGGCCCTGATGGGCAGCTGGGTCACTTTGATAACCCTGGTCCCATATTTCCCTCTTATTATAATGTGCTTCGTATGTGACACTTCCTCTTCTTTAGCCTGGAAATTGCTTGCCTTTTACAGGAATATAGAGATTGGAATTATGTCAAAGCACAGAAAGACGGGAACAAGCAAACACAAATGCTAATGTAGTCAGTACACACTCTTGAATATTTAGTCTCTAGAACGCATCATTTTTCATCTGACCTCTCTCCACGGACTTACATTAAGATTTGTTTGCAAAACTGTACAACACAGACCAGGGTCAACAAAGTGGAGAGGTGGACACATCTCGTTTTCATTAGATAAAACTGTTGGGTCTTTATTCTGTATTTTCCTCAAGTGACTGCACAATATTTGGTTTTGAGGTTTATTTCCATTCCTCTATCAATAATTTAAAATTTGATAACTGTTTCTTTAAATAAATAAATAAATAACATCTTTGGTAGAGGCTACATTCTACTTGGGTCTTTTTTTTTTTTTTAAACAACAGTCAATCCAGGCAAATAAACTCAACATTGTAGTCAAGGGGATGTGGAAATGAGGCTTGCCAGGGCTCTGCCTCTAGGAGGTGTGTGACTGGCCACTTTGGCCCACCTCTGCATGCCACTTAGTCTTCCTGGCCTCAGTCTCTCCATCTTCCCAGTGGGAGTGCCCATCTGGGTGGTTTTTAAGGCCTCTTCCAGCCACTGGTTTCCTAGGGTGGAAATCAAGGTGGTTCCTATTTCTGACCCCCATCCCTAAATCCACACTCCCATACTCCCCCACAGTGTGAAAACACACACCCTGTTCTTCCACCCCTACAGTGGGCCTCTGACGAGATTTGGGAGAAGGGAATGAGAGAAAGAGAAACCAGTCAACCCCATCTTAAATTCCACCAGAGCGCAAATCCTGGCAATTGCTCAGTGGCATATCTGTGCAGGAGAACATGGGAAGTCTCCCACATTTTAATCAGGATGTACTCCATCGCCCTGCACCAGGCAGCTCTAGTGGAAATCTGAACATGCCCAGGTCAAGGAAGCTGGGGTGGGAAGGAAAGACGTGCAGGGATGCAACATGTGAAGACTAGAAAAGCAGGACTTCAGGACACCCTTGACAATGTCCAGTTCAAAACAACTGTTCTTATCAATGTTGGAAGAATTATTAAAACAACCATGTTCCTGAAAGAGAACCACAAAACGGAAGTGTCAGATTCCTAAGAATATGACCAATGAAAGCCAAAGTCTAAAAGACAATTTCTCTACTCTTGCCTTCAGAGTAGATTCATTCATTCTTTTCCTTATTTTCTGCCCAGGAAATATTTACTGAGCAGCTGCTAAGCCTCCAAAACCATGCTTCATGCTGGTTGTAGTGATTTACTTTAAATTGCTTCAGTATTATCAGTGTGCAAGGGTGTGAGTCCCAGCTGGTTTCAGTTTGAATCCAGCTATGTCTTATCAAGAATATACACTTCAGGGGCCCCTGGGTGGCTCATTTGGTTAAGCGACTGCCTTCGGCTCAGGTCATGATCCTGGAGTCCCAGGATGGAGTCCCGCATCGAGTCTGCTTCTCCCTCCGACCCTCCCCCCCTTCATGTGCTCTCTCTCTCATTCTCTCTTCTCAAATAAATATAAAATCTTAAAAAAAAAAAAAAAAGAATACATGCTCTGGGTGCAATTGGTTAGCTGCACATCCTGGACACTGCAAAGAGGCAGCTTCATCAGCCACACAGATCCCAGTTGACACAGAGGATTTGCTCTTTAGCAGGCTAACTATCAAAAATGGATATTCCTTGCTGACACTAGTGACTCACTCATGAATTATCATGATGAATGAGAGAAATGGGCTCTTGACTGCTGAAAACTTTAAGACAGGAGAAATGGTAAAATGTTTAGACATTCAGTTTGAGATGATGAAAATGTTCTGGAGATGGACTGTTTGCCCAGAAATGTGAATGTATTTAATGCTACTGAACTTAAAAATGGTTAAAATGGTGGGGGCGGGGGGGGCCTGGGTGGCTCAGTCAGTTGAGCGTCCAACTCTTGATTTTGGCTCAGGTCATGATCTCAGGGTCATGGGATCGAGCCCCGTGTCAGGCTCTGCGCTCAGCACAGAGTCTGCTCCAGATTCTCTCTCTCTTCCTCTCCCTCTGCCCCTCCCCCCCCGCTCATGCTCTCTCTCTCTCTCTCTAAAAATAAATAAAATCTTTAAGAAAATGGTTAAAATGGTAAATTTTATGTTATGTATATGTTATTCCAATTTTTAAATATTTTAAGGTGGTGTGCCTGGCTGGCTCAGTCAGTAGAGCATGTGACTCTTAATCTCAGGGTCGTGAGTTCAAGCTCCACGTTGAGTGTGGAGCCTATTTACTTAAAAAATAATAATAATAAAATAATAAAAAATTTATAAAAATGTTTAAGGTGTAGACACTGCCCATCCCATGCATGAGCAGGGCCAAACAACAGTGACACTGGTCACCAAAATGGCCCCTGAGGCCTGGTCCCTGCTGGGGCTGTGCCTCACCATTGCTTTAGGAGGATTTCTGATTGCTCAGTGCCAACTAGAGGGTTCCAGATTAGGCCTCTAGAGCACAGGTCTGCAAACCCTTACGGTCAAGGGCCAGAGAAGTAAATATCCTAGGCTTTGTGGGCCACACACTGTCTGTTGAAACTGCTCCCCTGTACCATCTACCAGGAAAGTAGTCATACGCCATACCTACCTGAATGAGCCTGGTTTCCAATAAAATTTCATTTACAAAAAATCTGACCTAGAGCTTAGTGTGCTGAGGCATGCTCTCCATCAGTGGAATATTGTGTCTCCCTTGAGTGGGCTTTTCATGCAAGGTGAGGTGAGAGCACTTCTACTTGCTATGCCAAGCCACATGTATTCCCCGTCTGTGGGGAGACCTGCGAGGTAAGGCCTCCTTCCCTCCTGGCCCGAAAGTGCAGTGGGGCTGGTCTGTCAGGCCTCACACCTCAGACATCCTGGGCAGTCTTGTCACCTGCCTCAGAGAGCCCTGGAGTTGTACAGAGCACACCGGCTAGCACTGGTTCACAAACAAACAAAGACTCTGCCTGGAGCGTGGGGTACAATAGAGAATATAAACAAAAGATTTAAAAAATTGCTAAAAGCATTATAAAATAAGAACTCTGACAGGGCAACAGAGGAAAGCCATTTGAGGCTGGAAAACAAAAAATACCTTGCAGATTAGCCCCTCAGTGCAGAAAGGAGGTGTCTGGCCCATTCAACCAGCACTAAGAGCAGTGGGCAAGCTCCCAAAGTGGGCAAGCCTTTGGGGAGGAACCAGATTGACTTCAGCTACAAAACCGCAGGTTCCCTGAGGGACATCTGGACTGCATCATTCATTCGTTTTACCAGCCTTGCAGAAGACTGACTAAATCTGCAGGACAGTTCAATTAACTTCTGCCAGTGATTATCACGGGCCCATGGGCAGAGGGAGGAGAACTCAGGGTTGTTACAGGCGGTGCTTCTACTGAGCCCCTGCCATACTCAAACCACATTTCAAACTCTGTTCTTCCTTCCCTGAGCATCCTTCTCTCCTCTTGGCTGGATCTGCTTACAACTAAATCAACACGCACCCTGAATGACTGTATGGTGTGTAGGGACAAGATCAAGTTTAACAGTCAGATGGAACAATCTTCAAACACAAACTGCACAGTTGACTCGATTTACTTAAGTATAAATACTCTCTTGGGGAGGGGCTTGGGGGGATGCGGTAACGGGGTGATGGACACAAAGGAGGGCATGTGATGTAATGAGCACCAGGTGTTATATAAGACTGATGAATCACTGAATTCTACCTGGGAAACTAAGAATACACTATATGTTAATTAATTGAATTTAAATTTTAAAAAAGTTCTTCCTTACAAGGTTACCATAAGAAGTAAATAACTTATTTGTTGAATAACACGTTTTTTTTCCTGTCATTTTCTTGAGCTCTTACTACATGAAAGACTCTATAAAGAGTTGTTGCTGTTTCTAATTGATTTATTTTTCATTGAAGTCCAGTTGTCATACAATACTATATTAGTTTTACATGTACAGCATAGTGATTCAACAATTCTATACATTATGCAATGCTCACCATGATAAGTGTAGTCACCATCAATATTACTGACTATAGTCCCTATGCTGTACTTTTCCTCCTGTGACTTACTTCATAACTGGATGTTTCTACCTCTTACTCTTTTAATGTATTTGCTCTTTAAAGTCACAATGCTACATGGCAGGCTTATTATCTCCATATTACAGACAAGAAAACTAAAGCTTAAGAGAGTTTAATTGAAATAAAATTGTAAAGCATTTGGCACATAGTGGGCATTTAATAAATGTCAACTACTACTGCTTCCAGAAAAAGCCTAATTTCAAATACGTTATGTTCTTCCCTCACAAAGAGATGATATGCTGAGGGTGATGGAAGGTACTGCTTCAGACCAGATACATGTCATGGTGTTTCTCTCCACGTATTTAAATCTTCTTTTCCTTCTGTTATGGAATCTGGACTCTATTACCCGACGGAAGAACCAAGCGCACTCGAAGATCTTGGAGGATAGGAGGTTTATTTAACGCTGGTGGGCTCAGAGGAGAGTGGTCTCCAAGGGTCTGAGCCCCAAGCACAAAGGGGGCAATTTAAACACTTCTACTTCCGCCTACTTGGCACTTTCCGCGCGTGCGCGAGGCGGGGCAGGGAGAAGGACCCGGATTGGTGCAGGAGGTAAGCAGCAGGGAGAAGAACCCGGAAGAGCCCCGGGGCAAGGACTGGGACTCTCTCGCTGGCTCGGTGGGCCATCTTAGGACACAGATTTTCCTTATCATTTCCACCAGAAAAGTTGTATTAATTTTTCACACAAACTGAGGCACCTGTTAGCTTTATTCTGAGCTGTTTGATGAGTTTGCGGCCATTATTTTTTTTTTAAGGTTTTATTTATTTATTTATTTATCAGAGAGAGAGAGAGGTAGCACAAGGGGAAGGTAGGGAGCAGAGGGAGAAGCAGGCTCCTGGCTGAGCAGGGAGCCTGATGAAGGGCTCGATCCCAGGACCCTGGGATCATGACCTGAGCTGAAAGCAGACGCTTAACCAGCTAAACCACCCAGGGACCCCAAGTTTGCAGCTATTATTAATGGAAACTTTCTCTCTCTCTTTTTTAAGATTTTATTTATTTATTTGACACAGAGAGAGAGACAGCGAGAGAGGGAACACAAGCAGGGGGAGCTGGAGAGGGAGAAGCAGGCCTTCCACAGAGCAGGGAGCCTGATGCGGGGCTCGATCCCAGGACCCCGGGATCATGACCTGAGCCGAAGGCAGACGCTCAACCATCTGAGCCACCCAGGCACCCTCTTTTTTTTTTTTTAATTTTATTTATTTATTTGACAGAGAGAGACACAGTGAGAGAGGGAACACAAGCAGGGGGAGTGGGAGAGGGAGAAGCAGGCTCCCCGCTGAGCAGGGAGCCCGATGCGGGGCTCGATCCCAGGACCCTGGGACCATGACCTGAGCCGAAGGCAGACGCTTAACGACTGCACCACCCAGGCGCCCCATTTATGGGACTTTTCAGTGATGCTAACTGGTCACTGCTGCTATAGAGCCCCCGTGGCTGCAGAAGAGCCCTGAGGAAAGTCTGAGGGAGAATATGTTCTATTTCTCAATCTGGCCCACAGTGCTTGCAGGCAATTCTTCGTATTCCTTGGCTTGTAGACACGTCACTCCCATCTCCTTGTCCATCTTTACATGGTGGTGTTGGGGAGGGGCGTCGGGGAGAGGCCAAGTTTCTCTCTTCTTTTAAAGACATCTCTGAGAGCTGCTTAGTGTGGATTTTAATATGTAAAGCAATTGTCCATTTGCAAAGGGAAGGAGAATCTCCAGTAGACTCCCTGCTGAGCAAGGAGCCTGACAAGGGCTTGAGATCAGGACTCAAGCGGAAATCAAGAGTTGGGCGCCCAACCACCCACCCAGGTGCCCCTTACTTGCAAAGTTTTTTAATTGCAATTTTGATTTCTTCTTTAACCCAGGAGTAATTTTGTTAAACTTATCTTATATTTAATTTTATTTGTTAAGTTTCCCAGCACCTGGGTTTTTCTTTCTTTCTCCTCATTTGCTTTTATTGCACATTTCTAACTTTACTGCATTTTGTTTATTGATTGTGGCCTGCATGATTTCCACTTCGGGGGCAAAAAGTGTTCCACGTGTGTCTGTCAGACCAAGCACATTAAATATGATAGTCTAGTCCTCTGTAGTCTTGCTTGTTTGACTAATTTACCTATTAAGAAATATGTCAGGGATGGAGCTAGAGAGTAGCTAAATGAGATAAGTCAGAAAAAGACAAATACCATATGATTTCACTCATATGTGGAATTTTAAAAACAAAACAAATGAACAAAGGAAAAAAAACAGAGACAAACAAAAACATGGACTCTTAACGATAGAGAACAGATGGTTATCAAAGGGGAGTGGGGAGAGGAGAAATAGGTGAAGGGGATTGAGAGTATACTTATGATGAGCACTGAGAATTGTATAGGATTGTTGAATCAGTATAACCTGAAATTAATATGACACTGTATGTTAACTAACTGGAATTAAGATAGAAAGAAAGAAGAGGAAAGAAAGAAAGAAAGAAAGAAAGAAAGAAAGAAAGAAAGAAAGAAAGAAAGAAAGAAAGAAAGAAAGAAAGAAAGAAAGAAAGAAAGAAAGAAAGAAAGAAAAGAAAGAAAGAAAGAAAGAGCGAGCAGTTGAATACAGTAACAATAGCCACTAAAAAAATATAAAAGAACACAAGATTGCCTTCAAAATAACATCAAGGGGCACCTGGGTGGCTCAGATGGTTAAGCATCTGCCTTCAGCTCAGGTCATGATCCCAGGGTCCTGGGATCGAGCCCCACATCAGGTTCCTGGCTCAGTGGGGAGCCTACTTCTCCCTCTTCCTCTGCCTCTCTCCCTGCTCATGCTCTCTCTCTCTCTCTCTCTGTATCTCTGTGTCTCAAGTGAATAAATAAAATATTTTTTTAAATGTTCTAAAAAATATAGCATCAACACCTGTAGATGTTAAGGTTCTACTTAACAAAATATGGATGAAGAGACTCAAGTATATGAAGTTTCAATTTCCCCCCCAAATTCACCTATAAATTCAATGTGATTACAGCCAAAACTCTAACACATTTTAAAGGGATTCGACACAGTTCTAAAATTTACTTGGAAAATTAAAGGGCCAGGCATAGCTAGGACAATTCTGAAGATGAGCACCAGAGACTTGTCCTATCAGATAAAACTTCCTATATAAAAAAGAAAAGAAAGAAAAGGAAAGAAGGAAGGAAGGAAGGAAAGAAAGAAAGAAAGAAAGAAAGAAAGAAAGAAAGAA